>NC_045165.1:8707374-8757497 GCF_900700415.2 Clupea harengus
TAGATATTCTACAGGATTTAATCTTGAGCTATAACCAAAGCCTCCACAAAAGTATTCGCATGAGACCCGTCCCTGTAGGCCCACTCTGAGGTACAGGACAGTCACTAATCACTAGCATACGAATTGACTGATGACACCAAAGCATGTAAATCTGTGTAGCAATAGTCAGTGTGTTTACATGATGGTATAATTCGAATCTTTGCTTAGTCGGACTATGCTATCTTTTGGGGCAACTGCTATTCCAATATACATGGCAGTGAATAAATCGAATCATAGGCCGAAAGCATGTCATATCCGATACGATAGGTGGTGCTGTTTTCATTACAACTAGTGGTGATACAGCCGTTTCCGCTTGACCTCTTCACCACTACCAACCATAGACATATATATGTCTATGCTACCGACAGCAACACAACAGTTGATTGAGCATGAATCATCGGTCCAGAAATGAGTGTTGCCTCTTGGGTTGTCCATCGCGTTGTTTGTTTGTTTCTGCCGGCCGACGTGTTTATAAGTTACATTATTCAAAGGTGAAAGATAAAAGGCGAGGGAATCGCCAGGTGTTCCTTCTCTGACAGGTCTATTTTCGCACTATGATTCCAGGTCACATTTTCATTCCGGTCCCCCATCTAATGTTAATATTGTAACGTGCCGGCATAGTCGTCCCATAATGCCGTGCGGCGGGCGCATACTGTTATACTCTATGTGATGCACTAGCGCTCAACGATGTTCCATATATGTTCCTTACCGTTCTAAGTACATGTCGTTGTTCTGTGACAGAGGTTATACAGGTGGGTGATGGTAGCACAGTCTGTTCGTGGTAACTTGCACCAGGGCATAAAGCCCGTGCCATTTTGACAGTGTGTTATGGCTTTATTAAACACTAAAACACAACAAATATAACACGCTTCCGTGATTTGTTACAATATAATGGTCTTGCTTCTATAATGTATAAACACGTAGGTTACAGGGTGGGTGTGGTAGAGAGAGAGCGAGAGCGATGATGCACACGGATATATCAGACTTAGCGACCGGAGCAAAGTTATGTTGCTGTAGCGTTGAACTCTGTGCAATCAATACAATACAATACAATACTTAATAGGCTAATTGATACAATATCTCCTCATTTGAGTGTGGTTGTTTGAGTGCAATGGGAGTGTATGCTCGTTATTGTCTATAAAGCAGTGTTTCTCAAACTTTTTCAGACCAAGGACAAAATAGCCAATAAAAAAAAATTTGCGGACCATTTAACTAAATATACCCGGAACAACATACCTCCTACCCAAGACCTGGCGCCAGACAATTGTTAGCGCACACATGATTTTCGCGGGTGGGCTCTCCTTTTGTACGTATTAGTAGGCTAGTTATAGATATGACAATGCGCAAGGCAAAGCATCTGGAACCCTGCTCCATGCGTGACTTGGTTATGTTACAAACTATAGTTCGCTCACAGCCTCATACTCCCATCACACACTCAGACAGACCTCACAAAACACAACGATGCGCATACCGACCGCAGTATTTCACTACCAACAGTAGGCTAGCCCACTGGCATTAATACAGCCATCCTAGTAGTCAACTTTTCATAATTAAGAGCTGTCATTATCCAACGTCACACAACACAGAATATAGCCTAGTTATCGTCTTGCTGTCTCAGCGGGAGAAAAACACACTGTTTTGAATGCAACTCCGCGGCGAGATAATGCCCAATGAGGCTGAACAACAACTCTGTCTGTGTCAGAGGCTTTCTCATTTCATTTTCTTTTCATAGTTCCTGTCTTAAGCCACCACTCCATGACCTTGTTAATAGATTAGGCAACTCTTTATTAGATTAGGCTACTACTGGCTGTGTTCTCTTTGTTCTGAGTTGTATGTTAGAAATGTCGCAATAATTTACTTTTTGCCGTCGCTGACCATTACGGGCCATTGGCATACCACACTTCATCATATTTGATAGAATGAAGAACAAATTAGTTGTGAATACTATCACCGAGTTTGAAAGGTATTTGGTCAGGTAATAGCCGATTGACAGCTGATTTGCTTTCTGATTTGACAGTACTGCTGTGTGTTTTAAGCAAATAAAATGTGGACTGTTTACAAGCGGGCACCTGCTATCGTTGATTATACAGTAAATACATTGTGAAATGAAACAAAAACATATCACAGTTAAAGTTGTATTAGTATTGATTGATTCACATCGATATGAATGGATGACATGACTAACAAGTGGTGGGAAATTTATATGAAAGTATTTGTTCGGTGAATTAGCGCGTTCTGTCCAAACAGTCGCAGTCAACGTTTTTGTCAACACAGTGGCACCACATAAGTATCGTAATTTGAACTTCCTTATACGTTTTTAAGGAGGGGTTTGTAAAGGTGCTCATATCTTCGGACCTCTTCTGTTATGTTTGTTCATAATCAACAAGAATAAGCTTGTGAGACAGTCTGCAGGATATTCATAAATAAACGTGTCATTAGTATGAACAGTTGAGACAACTTATCGTCTCTTTCGTCTTCCGGGTCACGACCTGGCAGGGAGGGAGGGAGGAGGGCGGCGGGATCTCAAGCATGCGCAAAGATGCAAAGTCCAGTTCCTTATCCAATTCACCGTTACATGCCACAATAGTCGAACTATCAACTGGAACGGATCTAGTTATCCAGGGGTGTTAGTCGGATCGTAGTCGGACCGCACATAGTCGGACAAAGGTGTTTACATGAAACGGATAATTCGATTTCAGTCCGACTAAGCCAGTTATTCGAATCCATGTAACCACGGTCACTGTGAAGACATATGTACTGCGTTGCCCCTTCTTCAGATCAGGAAGGTCTCGATTGGTTGTAGGTCAGCAGTATTGCGCTCAAAGGAACAGTTTATATAGTGGATATAATATTGACATTTTAACTAAGCAACTTAAGTGGGGGGAAATCCATACAATTTAGTGGCTATATGTATGCAAAACATAAACAAACTCATCAGACTCCTGTTGCTTAAAAGTGTGATGCCCTGGAATAGAAGTTAATTTAGCCATCCATATTACAGGTAGTCTGAAAATGTGCCGGCTAACAGCATAGGCATAGTTTTCCGTAAGCAAGCTGTTACAGCTCCAATTGTTAAAATAAGTAACCTGTGTTTAAAGCACACCATGGGCTAGCATAACATGCTAATCATTCCTTGCAATAAATTAGCTTTGACGATCATGCAATCTGGATTTGGTGTTTAGTAAACATTCATATACAGTGCCCTCCACAATTATTGGCACCCCTAGTGAATATGAGCAAAACAGGCTATGAAAAAATATGTCTTTGCTGTTCATCCTCTTGGTCTTTCTCTCAAAATATTCACAAAAATCCTACCTTTTCATTGAAGTAAAATTATTGAAAGGAAAAAAAACTGTTGAGATTAAATAAATATTTTTCCCCAAAACATGTGTGCCACAATTATTGGCACCCCTTACTTTAATGTTTTGTGCAGCCTCCCTTTGCCAAGATAACAGCTCTGAGTCTTCTCCTATAATGCGTGATGAGGTTGGTGAACACATGGCACGGGATCTGAGACCATTCCTACATGCAGTATCGCTCCAGATCCTTCAGATTCTGAGGTCAACGTTTGTAGACTCGGCTTCAGCTCATCCCACAGATTTTCTATGGGGTTTAAGTCGGGGGACTGTGATGGCCATGGCAAAACCTTTATTCTGCGGTCGGTGAACCATTTTTGTGTTGATTTTGAGGTGTGCTGGAAGGTCCAACCACGGCCCATTTTAAGCTTACTGGAGGGGGCTGTTAGGTTTTCATTTAATATCTGCTGGTATTGGATGGAGTCCATGATACCATGTATCCTAACAAGATGTCCAGGGCCTTTGGAAGAAAAACAGCCCCACAACATCAAAGATCCGCCACCATACTTCACATTGGGTATGAGGTGCTTTTCTGTATGGCTATCTTTCTGTCTACGCCAAACCCACCTTTGATATTTGTTGCCAAAAAGCTTTATTTTGGTCTCATCTGACCATATAACTCGGTTCCATTGAAAGTCTGACTTACATTTGGAAAACTGTAGGCGCTTTAGTTTGTTGTTGATTGACAGCAGAGGCTTTTTTCTGGCAACCCTCCAAAACAACTTGTGGTGATGTAGGTGGCCTCTGATGGTAGTTTAGGAGACTTTCTGACCCCAAGACTCAACTAACCTCTACAATTCTCCAGCTGTGATCCTTGGAGATTCTTTTGCCAGTCGAACCATCCTCCTCACGGTGCGTGGGGTCAATGTACACACACGTCCTCTTCCAGGCTGATTCTTAACATCTCCTGTCGCTTTAAACTTCTTAATTATTTCCATGATAGTGGAAATGGGTATTTTCAACTGTTTAGAGATTTTCTTGTGTCCATTTCTTGATTTGTGCAGCTCAACAACTTTTCGTCGCACATCGTCACTGTGTTCTTGGGTCTTTCCCATAGTGATGAATGACTAATGGAATTTGGCCTGTGTCACCTCATATTTGTACGCCAGTGGAACAGGAAGTCATGGTTGACCTTTTAAGAGTTCCTTATCAAACAGGTGAACTTAAAAATGTAAAACATGACTGGAAATATACTTCAGTTAGATTTTAATTATAAGATTTTTCTAGGGGTGCCAATAATTGTGGCACACATGTTTTGGGGGAAAATATTTATTTAATCTCAACAGTTTTTTTTCTTTCAATAATTTTACTTCAATGAAAAAGTAAGATTTTTTTTAATATTTTAAGTGAAAGACCAAGAGGATAAACAGCAAAGACATATTTTTGTATAGCCTGTTTTGCTCATATTCACTAGGGGTGCCAATAATTGTGGAGGGCACTGTATATTGTGTTCATTTGACCGTGCTGTGCTGAAATTTGACCGTGCTGTGCTGAAAACTGTGTTGTGGATAATGACACGTGCTGCAATCATTCTGCAATCGTTCTATGCATTCTATAGCCTACCTGTGTCATGTTTGTAACATGGGGCCAGTTCACCTTTCTGTTAATACCTAACCATAAACAGTAATTGATAGTACCCTGGTAGTTGTGCAACTCTCCATTTGTCTGCTTTTATGCCTGTCACCGAGTCAGAACGGACACCTATCAAAAGTATTACAATTGTGTTGGTTGTTCTCCCCTATTTGATCAAGTTACCAGTGCACATTGTATCATCCCAAACATTAAGCAGAGCCCTGATTTCATGTTGACTAGCTCCAAATACTCTCTATTATTCATTATCTGTTAAGGTTATTTGGTACCATGCGACTAGTTATTATCTTGTTGTTCTGGCGCTGGCCCTCTCTTACCTGACTCGTTAACCCCGCCTTTCACCTTGACACCAAGCGAAGCACCAGTTGGCCCAATAGCCCCTGGTTGCTGGTCCCACAGAAGCCCCAAAGAGGCATGATCAAGTCCTGGAGGTAACAGTGGAAATGCAGACATGAAAATCCCTCACCTTTCGGCGAAATTCGCCGTTTTGAAACCAAAATAGGTGACCTACGTGAATCGTGTAGATTCGATGAGAAATGTTTTGAGGGGTGGGTGGGGGGTAGTATTCATATTCAGTGAACTGCGAACAGGTGCGCGTGCAAGAAGGGAGCGCGAGATTCAGTGAACTGCGAACAGGTGCGCGCGCAAGAAGGGAGCGCGAGATTCAGTGAACTGCGAACAGGTGCGCGTGCAAGAAGGGAGCGCGAGTGCATGGAAATATTAACGCGAAGGGCCTTGCATCACCAGTGCAGACTACCATCAGAAGCTGAAAGCATGCCTGCTGAAGAAGAGAAAAGGGCGAGGCTGAGACGTGGCAAAACAGCGAAAGCGGGCCATGGAGACACTGGCGGTTCAGGCAAAGAAGAAAAAATGATCTGGTTCTGAGAGTATTACGAACTGTAATGTAAATTGTTATCTTTGCCAATAAAATGTATTCAAATTAGGGCTGTCAAAGTTAACGCGTTAATCTATGAGATTATTGTGGCCGAGATTAATGCGATAAAATATTTTAAGGCAGTTAACGCAACTTTGTTTACTTCGACACGAAACCGCCGCGTGCCTGCAGTCAGGAATAGGAGAGACCGAGACGGCAGTTGAAGATGGAGAGAGCAGAGGGATTGTTGGGCGGAAAGTTTCTGTTTAAGAGTAAAAATGATGGCACAATCGACAAAACTAAAGTTGTATGTAGCATTTGTCAAGCTGAATTTAGCTATCACAGAAGCAGCTCGTCTTTAAGTTATCACCTTAATGCAAAGCACCCGACAGAAAGCAGTCCCGGGTTAGATGGTCGCCAACCCACACTCCACGACTTCACTAGGAAAATAACTAGACCAGTCCGTGGAAAGGTTACCAACGCTTACGCAGTTTAGGTTGCCGGTGACTGTCGGCCCATCAACATAGTTGAGGACGGTGGGCTGTCTGAGGTGATTCGAATTGCTTCAGGGGACAATTCTTAGGATTTACCGTCGAGGGGCACCATTGTGTCTCGCATGCATTCCTTGTATGACAGCGAGAGAGCACGACAAATTCAGCTCCTCGAACAAGCTGCCAGCGTCGCCCTTACTGGTGACAACTGGATGTCAGTCAGCAATGACAATTACCTGGGTGTCACAGCTCATTTTATTGACAATGTATGGAAATTAAGATATTTTGCATTGGAAGTTTAAAAAAACAGGCGCGACATACAGCGGAGGACTGTGCAGAGGAATTCATCGACGTCTCAAACAGATGGGAGATAAGTGGCAAACTGACCACTTTAGGCACTGATAGTGCCCGTATTATGTTGGCAGCTGCTAGGCTACTTCCATTTTAACATCTACCCTGCGCGGCACACAGTCTGTACCTGGCTGGCACTTTATAGGTATGAGTTATAGGCCTGAGCCTCTTTGAAAACACAGTTCTGCGTGTAGTTTTGTGTTTAAAAAAAATTATGCAATTAAACAACAGTGTCTAAAATACATGCTGTCTGAAAGTGATTACTCGTTAATTTATAAGATTTAGTCTTTAGAAGTCAAACAAACTTTTAATCGAGATTAATCTAGATTATTTCAAAATGTGAGAATAATTAGTACATTTTTTTGTATCTATTGACAGCCCTAATTAAAATCTGAATTACATAACATTGTATTGGCTGTCAATCATGATGGAAGAGTAGACAAGTTAAGTTACAGCATGTCCACCATCTCTTGTGGGGGTTATGCATTAAGCCATTTGTGGTGCCCTTACCACATTGTGCCTCATATACTGTATGGTAGACCCAGTGACATCAGTGCATAATACTTAGTAAGGAGGCCATAATCATTTTTGACTCATGGCTGAAGTTAAGTTTCTCCAGCTCTCCCCAGGTTGGCCAAAAAAGCATCTCAAAATGCATCAGTTGATGCTTTAAAATATGGAATATTACAATTTTTCTTACGGGGGAGCATGCCCCCGGACCCCCCTAGAGTGGTAATATCCTTCTCACCTTTTTCACCCCTGACCCGTTTTCATGCCTGAAATGCAACTGGCCTTGGAATACGTTAGCTTGCCCACACTTGGCCCCATAGTAGAAATGTGGCTAATGTCTCCACAAATCAAGCACATCTGCGAGCCCATAGGTCTTTGATATAGCTGGTAACTTTAAATCGATCTCATCACTTGTTCCCCCTCTGTAAGAATGCCCTACCTCCTGGGAATGTAGCCACCCATAATCCCACAGTTAATCACATGCTATGAAACGTGTCAGAGAAAAAACTCAGCTGTAATGATACAATGTAATTGGTCATTGTTTGTGTGTGGTTCTCCAGGTTATGTGTAATGATGTAAGTTGAATGTTGTATGTTGTCCTTTTTAGGTCCAGGTGGCTGAGGCCAAGATCACCCATGTAATTCAGTTAAAACACACCCTGGAGTTAGTACCACCTATGAGGGTAAGAGGTACAAAGTACAGACACAGATGCCTTTCAGACATACTACTGAATGCTGTTAAATATTAAGACTGAAGGTGACAGTTTAAATCAGAAGAGCTTGAAGACATTAATGTAGCAGTTGTTCGAGCATACCACTGCATATGACATCTGAAATGTGTGATTTATTGATAAATAAATATTAATGATGTTAACAGATGGCCCTGAAGAGCTGTAAAACAGCACTCCTCAAAGCTTACTCCTCTATGCTGGAAGATAACAGGTGAGAGGCCATGTGTTATAAAAAAAATATTTCAATTTTCAAGTAATTCTTAACTTATGTCATTCAAAGAGGATCTTCATCATATAACACAATAATATCTCATTTCTTGCTTTATATATTAAGAGAAGAAACAGTTTAGAATCAATAATCGTATTACCATAAATTTAGAAATTTCTCACCATTTGGTCACCCTCTAATTTGGAGTGATACCTTGTGAAGTTGTTTGATTTTGATTTTACAACCTGACATTGTCTGCCTCAAAGTGGCAATACCCAAACACAACTGAGAACTTCACCTACCCACTGTCTGAGGTTCCAAGGTGTGGGAGGAGATCTTAAGTGGCTCAATTTGGTTGCAATCCATAGCCCACAAATCTTTGTGAACTTGTATTTTGTGAACTAAAGCCTTCTTTAACTTTCCATGTCCTTCTCAAGCAACTTCACAAGGTATCACTCCAAATTAGAGGGTGACCAAATGGTGAGAAATGTCTACATTTATGGTAATACGATTACTGATTCTAAACTGTTTCTTCTCTTAAGCTATAAAGCAAGATATGAGATATAATGGTGTTACATGATGAAGATCCTCTTTGAATACAGTTAAATACAGTGTAGCTACCATTGCAGACATAACCAAGCATATTTTCATAATTTCATCAGTGCGTGAGGGGCAGAAAGGGGGAGGCCAGACCACTTTATATATGTTGGCAATAATCTAAATTAAATCTGGCAATGTGTCTAAAACAGTTGGAAATTGGCTCAGAAGGAGTCGTTTGTGGAAGCTGGTGACGTGATAGTATTATGCTTACCCCATGCTTTCCAACTGTCACCTAATCCAAACCCTCCTCTTCCACTATCTGCCAAGTGATATGCCTACGCTGTAACTTTCCTTGTGCATGTTGAACTGCTTCTTGTTTATTCCACTTCCCTGTAGAGCATGTTTTTTTGTAATCGTTCTCTCAGTAATAGGAGGTAGTTACACAAAAAGTTACTCACTGATGTACAAGTATATTCAGTTAGGTGTTAACTTCACCCACTTCATCCCACACCTTTTTTTTGATGGTCTCAGATTTGAACTTATTCTGGAGCAGATCAAGACAGTAATCAATGATGACATCAACTACATGACCGGCAGCCTGAACATGCGCACACAGAAGTGCTATGCTGTACGACCAAACATTAATGAGTTCTTGGATATTGCCCGCAGAGCATACACTGAAATTGTTGATGACATCGCAGGTGACTATTAAGACTGTTTTTTAAATGAGCACTTATATCAAATGTTTCTGATGAAATCAGTGAAATGACCATTGAACCGTATTAATCAGTCAATTATAAAAAGCAGTTTAAAGTTGAGAGTTGCCAGTATAGGGAACTATAATAAACTCCACTTTAATAGTCTATTATTAAAGTTTGGCAAAAGCCAATGTCAACCGGTTGCAGAAGTAGTATTAGCAAGAAGTATTATTTTAAATGTGTCTGCTGTTAATGCACAGCATTAGTGGGTCAGTTGGGAGAGAGGCATAGCCTGCCCCTGCGCACCAGCTTCAGCACAGCGCGAGGCTTCTTCATCCAGATGAGGCTTGAGGGTGTTGCTCTGCCCGGAGGACAGCTCCCCTCAGAGTTCATCAAGGTCAGGCTCTTACTTAATTGCAAGTTAATACTATTCTGCATGACAGTACTGTTTTCTTTTTAGTATTATTTTCTGTGGTAGCCCATAGAATGATTTGTGTATGTTGCATGAAATTCTGTAATTATGAATGGTCTTTTTAACACATTTTGTGCTTTGCTTCTCGAGCCCTCTTGTGCTACCAACATGTGAGAAATGGACTTTTCTACAGTTTGTTGTAATCTCAAAATGCTTTATTTACGTTTCCCAATAAACATAGCAATGCAATTTTTTTCTCATGGTACTTGCCTACCCTGCTACTCCTATTTAAGATTTTATTTAATCCTCAGCCAATTTGGCTAATATCATTTTACGCTAGGCTTCCACACAGTGAAACACCTTGCAAATTTTGGCTCACCACTTTTCACTCCAGGGGTGTAGTCGCAAGAACAGCAAGCAAGTTTTGCTATCCTTTAGGACCTGTTTGGAAAATTCAAGTGGTTAAATTATGATATACAATGGTCTATTCTCCTTGATTAAGTTGATGTTGCATATAAACAACAATTCATGGAGACAATAAGGGTGCCGGATTCACCCCGATTTTACCCAGATTCACCTATTCAACCTGAATGAGAGCTAAGCAAAATTCGCTGCAAGAATAAATTCGGCCCTTTTTAAGCATTTTTTTCTTCTATGAAGTGACTCTTGCTGTGGAATTCCGTGGGGATAAGATTGGCAGTACTGCCACTGATCTGTGTCAATAGTTCATCAGTATGCGCCCCATTATGAGTGTAGCATTGAAAGCACAGTGGTTAACATTGCTGACTTCCGAGCAAAAGACCTGGGTTTGACTCCCATTCCTGCCCTTTTTAATTTAATTGATTACGTCAGTAATTCTAACGTCATGGAGGCGGACTGTGAAGCACGCTACCGAAGGTACCCGTGCCAAGCAGTGCCCTATTTTCCGTCGACTCAGCACCGCACTAGGATTAACCACAGCGGGGGAGTCAACCGTTCTTTTGACCCTCTCCACTGACAAACACCATGTTTCTTAACGTTACGGAATGGGAATAAGCCATACAGAAAGAAATCTACGTAACATTTGTCTGTGGCAATAGTTGAAAAAACATTCTGGACCGATAATATTCAAACTATTGTTATGGAATCTATTTCTGTAGCAGTAGTGCACACGCTATAGTCCTGGTTCCATAGCCGTAGTCAGAGTCTATATTTAATGTTGAGGTGTTAATGCTTTCTCTGAAACTTTGTACAAGCACTTTCATGCCTCCACATGTGTCAATGTTGTGCCTGTGACAGGTGACCAAGTACAAGAACAATTATAGCTTCACAACGGCGGATCTGATACGAATGAATGATCGCTGTGATGAGGCCTTACGTGAGATCTACCATATGTCTTACGTGTGAGTATCTCATACTGACTCTATACTACCACAGAGCCAACCTATTACATAACAACTATCCTCAGGAGATTTTTCATGTTTCTTTTCCTCCTATGTCATAACATTCTTTTTTTTGCTATTTTGGTATTGTACTTTCTCACTGCCTCTGTCTCTTAGGGTGGTGTGTAAGCTGTTAACTGTTGTGCATGATTCAATCCACTGCCTGTACAAGCTGTCTGATGCTGTTTCCATGCTGGACATGCTGCTGTCTCTAGCTAATGCCTGTACAGTCTCCAAGTATGGTATGTGTGCTCACAAAACCCATGTATGCACTCATGGAACATTAAAAAAAAACAATGGAATGACAATAATTGAGGGATAACAGCTACTGAGGTGTCTCAGAGTATACGAAATGTAGGACAGAGAGCAGTGTTGCAGCAATTGTTTTTGTACATTAAGACACCTTGAAGGTCGTTATCCCTCTTATGCCTTGGTTACCACATATGTATTTAGGCCTATGTGTTTTCTAAGGAAACATTAAAAGTAGAATCTGCGATTCTGGCGAAATATAATATAACAGCCAATAAAATTACACCCCTCCCCTCTATGCTCCTGAAGCAGCGTTGATTGGCTGGAATAGTGTATGGCTCTGTTTGAGCCACTTTGCTTGTTTGTTTACAGAGCAGGGACTGGGTACAAACACCAGTGTAACACGGAGTGTCTTTGAGTGCACACACAGAACGGACAGATGGAGAACTGTGGAGCAATTTGAACTTTGATGACAAGTGTATTGGATTAGAATCACAGACTGCAACTTCAGATTATCTAAAAAGAAGCCAGTCTGTTTGTGAAATTGGTTTATTTTGGCATGGGCAAGGATAACACTGCATAGTTTGCTTCTTTACAATTGATTATATTGTTACGAAGCCCAAAGCCTTTTAGCATGCTGCTTCCATTCACATACTGCTGGCATTGTTAAAAAATCTTGGTAGTTCACCGTATGTGCATGTGCATATCCATTATATGGGAGTGATGTCATATTTCTACATGAACTGAAAGGAAATATTTTTCATTATTATATGCATTATTATAGAGCCAGTGAGTGAGATTGCCGTTAAAGGGAAACTTCAGGATTTTTCAACCTTGGTCCTATATTTAGATTCTTTTTTTTCCCCCAAACTTTTACTAAGGACAATTAACGATTGAAATCCAGTATTTAGTTAGAACATATACAATGTAATCCCCTGGGGGAATCATCTTTCAGTTTCTGTACAAAATTACAGTTTGATGATTCACCTTCAATGGCATACTTCTCAAAATATAGGTCATAAAATATAAACAATGAAAAAAATAATTCGCAATTTTTTGCAATTGTTTGTATATGAATGACTAAATGTTAGTTGTATACTCTGTAACAAACACCCATCTCCACTCCTAGTGCGTCCTGAGTTTACTGACACTCTTGCTATCAAGCAAGGCCGCCACCCCATTCTCGAGCGTATTCGCGGACAACAGCCTGTCTCCAATAACACCTACATCTCTGAGGGCAGCAACTTCATCATCCTCACAGGCCCCAACATGAGTGGCAAATCCACCTACCTGAAGCAAGTAGCTCTGTGCCAGATAATGGCTCAGATCGGTTAGTGCTTCTTGCTTTTTGATGATGATTATGATGATGATGATGAACTTTGAATGATACCCAAGATTGAGCTGATAAGCAATGTACATGGTACAAACACATTTCATGATGATTCTAGCCTAAATTAATTAATCAAATTACAGTTTGATGTTCAGTATTCGTATTTAGGTCAGAACGAATATTTTGCATTATATTTGTGCGCATTCGTTATCTGTTAACTCTAACCCAAGAGTTTGGTTAGATGATTTGTTTTCTGACATCCCTGAAACCAATAACTAACGCTAACAATATGAGTGTTATTTTTCTCCAACACTGATGTAGTGCCTAGTGGCTGCAAATAACCCCCACATACTCTGCTTTCCTTTCATCTTGGAGATTTTGTCTGTTTTTTTCCCCCAACATTTTTGTCAGTTGATAAATACTCATCAGTGCAATTGCCTCAGTCAGAACAGGGGTCACATGTGACAGCATTGAAGACATTTAGAAAATCCAGTTATAATTAAAACATGCCTCTGATTTAGATATAATGTGTGTGTGTGTGTGTGTGTGTTTCTTTCAGGATCATTTGTACCTGCTGAGTATGCCTCCTTTCGCATTGCTGACCAAATCTTCACAAGGATTGGAGTTGATGACGACTTTGAGACTAATTCTTCCACATTTATGGTGGAGATGAAAGAGGCATGTTGAATAAGACTCTCAAAATGAAAATGCAGCGTCAGTTCATATCAATCAATATCCTACATTTGACAAATAGACATAAAAAAAATCAAGCATAAGTCAACAGTCATAAACATTTTGTGTGAGTTTGAATTTGACGTGGGGCGAAATTTAAACTCGGGGCCACTTAACAGCATATTTCCAGGCTGCTTTTTTGTTTCCAGTCTGGCCCTACTTCAGATGACCATGTATCATCAACATAACTGAGGGTGTTTTAATCACATTTTGATCTTCATTATGCCTAAATCAAGGGCTCCTCTGGGACTCAGATCATAATTATAATAGCTCACATTACATTTCTTGCTAAATTCATTTCCACCCACTTCTCAACTGACTCATAATATTGGATTTTTCACTGTGCTGTATCTTTGAGTTTGTTTTTCAATCTTTTTTAAAAGCATCTGCTTTCAGGTTGCATATATAATCCACAACGTGAGTCATCGTTCACTCATCATTATTGATGAGTTGGGGCGAGGCACGAGTGCAGAGGAAGGTGTGGGGATCTGTCATGCTATTTGTGAATTCCTGCTGAACATGAAGGTACTAGTAACACAGATGAATTGGGCACCGAAGACTGTAGAACATTAAGCTTCATTGTGTCCATTACCTGTAAATCAGTCAGTGTCAGTCAGTTGATATTCGCGTCCAGCTGTGTGCTCTCAGAGAAAGCTAAAGTTGTTTTTCCATTTTCTCCATTGATTTGCAATCTAATTAACGAGCTAAAGCTCAAAAGTATGAGGAAAACATCTGGCGTTTGGCCAGACAGTCTAGTTTTCCAGCCTGCCTGTTATCCGGCCAGTTATCCGCCTGATAATCCGGCCATTGACATCTGCCGTATTTATACTGCACGCAAGTTCAATACACTTGAGTCAACAAACTGGCTTGCAGTGTCGTGTAAAGTGCCGTTAAAAGTTCAGCTAATGGCTTAAAAATGCCTAAAAGAAACAGTTTAATCCTCATTGGAGTTCAGAACACAAATGTGTTACTAAAAACAACAATGATTAATATCATGTGTTCTGCTAGCTTTGTTGCACTGACATGGATGTGGGTTCAAAGGGGAAAGGAGCAATGTTTCACGATATTTTGATTTTAAAAAGGGCACACAGCAGACAATGCTACTGTGAGCTATAGAAGACACAACAGTCTATTTCAGAAATGTAAACGGTCTCTCAGCATGACATTGCTGCCAACTGTCTTGCTCATGTACTGGCCGATTTAGGACTGCTATTTAGCGTTCTTAAATTCTGTTCTAAGTTAAGAACGAATCCCAGATGAGAGAACTTTCATGAATGCCAGAATTTTCCCGGGAACTTCGTAAGTGGAGTTAAGATGAAATTTCTTCTTAACTTTCTCTTAACTGCTTTCGAGAATGAGGTCTATTGTTCTTTGTATTGCCATGTAAGAAATTCCCAAGAAACTGAAGATATCTGACAAAGGTATGAATTTGATGAAAATTTCCCTAAAAAAAGTGCAATTTTCTTGGTGATTACAACTTTTGAATGGGAGTGTACATTGTGATCAAATTAGTGAAAAAGAGATTTCAGAAGAGAAGACAATTAATACATTAATATGTTGAAAGTCAGTTTGCTGACCTATGCCAAATGTCTTGCAGGCTTTTACCCTGTTTGCCACACATTTCTTGGAGTTGTGCCAGCTGCAGAGCTTGTATCCCAATGTGGAGAACCAGCATATGCTGGTGCAGCACACACGTGCGGAGGACGCTGAGCGTGTGGTATACACCTACCTGCTCGGCAGTGGGCAATCTGAGGAGAAGAACTATGGTAGCATATGCGCGCACACACACACACACACACACACACACACACACACACACACACACCTAGTCAATATACAAGGTCAGCCTAAACTTGTTAAAATAGAATACTTAGCTCCACCGCAAGAGCGTTAGATTTCACCTTCTATCTGTTGCTTGTGTCACAGGCATTAGAGCAGCAGAAATGACTGCGTTACCAAGGACGATCATTCAAGAAGCCAAAGCAGTTGCTGGTAAAGTTAGCCAGAAGTTATGGGTAAGCTGACATCATCAAGGACATAGTTGGTGACCATGGGCCTCATGTACAAATGTTTTGTTTGCACAAAAACATTGTGTGTGCCATTTTTTATGGCTACTGTAAAAAGTATCAAGAGTAAACCTCCACGCCAACTTCATGTCTGGCGTACGCACCAATGGTTTTAGTCAATTGCCTAATTATTTGAGGAAATTGCCATTGAATTAAAAATGTTGGCCTATGATTATGATTGACTTCTAAACCCTTTCAAATTTCCAAGAGCTTTCCTTGGATGACTGTGCTGAATTGGGTCTTTAGTGCTTCCACTCTGGGCTTCTTGGCAACAGGGGCATGAGTTTTTTTCTGGCAAATGTATGACTTTATAATCTCATAGAACATGCAATTTATTCCTCTAGTAAATAAACTATAATCTTGGAAATTCTGAGTTTTACCTATGGGTGCTAGCACCTGTCGCTATCATGTCTCTTAAGGTGTCGGGTAGTGAAGTTCACTCACTGCACAGCACCGTACCCACTGACTACCGTTTCACATTTACATTTTCATGTAGGTAACTGTAAAGCAAGAGACTAACACTGATATGACATTGAAAAGCTTTCCTGTCACTGTAGTCATAGTAAAAATATCGGATGAATATCATGATTTACTGCTTGCTTTTGCCGTTTTATATCAGTCTGGACAGGGAGGAAGCCTACGCCTATTTATAATAGTTAGCATATTGAAATGAGTGTAATTGAGAGAGGAGAGAGGGTGAAGTGTGGTTTGGTTAATTTGCTTTCACTTGGGTGCACTTGAAGGGCTCTCTTCCTGTAAGACCCTGGCTACTGTGTTACGCCATGTTCCTCACTTTAACGCCCCTTTGTGAATGTTTTTTTTTTTTTTTTTCTCGATAAGTAATCTAAGTATGTTTATATCATAGTAATCTAAGTATGTTTATATCATATTCTGCCCTAGGCCAAGCACCACAGTGACTTTGACACAGTCCGTCAGCGAGCTGTCTACCACCTTGCCACACGGCTAATCCAGACAGCGCGGAATTCTCAATTGGATCCAGGCAGCCTTCGACTCTATTTACAGGGACTCAAGAAACAATATGAGGATGAGCTACATATAGCCTCAGCGACTACTGTCACATATACAGAAGAGTGAGGCTAAGAGAGAGAGAAAATGTCTGGGAAACAGAAACAACTTGTCCTGGACAGTCTTGTCTGTAAATGTTTGTTGAACCGAAAATATTTTTTTCCTTATTTGTCCCTTGTTATCTTTAAGTAAAATTAATCAAATTACCCACACAATCACAGAGAGACTGCCACAAATGCAACACGATTTCCATATTAGTCAAACATAGACTTCTATCAAATGTACATCTGTCAGTAAATGTCAACTTTTCCCCTTGCTCCGCTACTTGTTGCTTGGATGGCTACCTTGAAGGCGTGGTGCGGGGTGAGGTGGGGGTTATTACTTGTACATTGTACAATACATTGACATTTCATACTCTAGTGCTGAATGTCCTAATGCTGTCTTCATACATGATAAAGTAAAAGGTTCACAACTCTAAACTTAGAAGTCCCAATGAGTTCTGTCACAATGATAAAAAGTATAAGTGATCATTTGAATCTTAACAAGAACACTTAATAACTATTACTCTTATTAAAATATTAACATAATAAACTAAAAGAAACGCATACTGTGTATAATAATATTAATTAACACAAATAATACAAACCATAATAACAAAACAACAGTAGATCTAGAAGGGGTGCAGAAAGATTATCATAAAGCTCCATATTTGATAGAATTGGGCTGGTGCTAAAAGAAAACCTTTTTGAGGGGTTCTTATTTGGGGACTCGGGCACCTCCATAGAGCCAATCATCTCGGTATATGATAGGTGAAAATTCACCCCAGTTACCTCAGGACTCCGGAGCTGCATATAAGTATATTTATTAGACAAACAACAATTGCAATCGGGCTCACTCCCAGCACAAGGCTGAAAGTGAAGCAATATTAAACACATCGCACAAGGTTTATATAGACAGAAGTTTAGCGTTCAGTAGGAATAACCACGTGATGGATTTCTGACGTCCGAGGAAAGGATGGAAGTTTTGCAAGGTCGGAAGAAGCACAGTTCGACCCTTCTTATCACCTCTGGTCTAAACAGACTAAGTGGCACCTAATATTCTAAGTTACACACACACAGAAACACAGAAATGCCATGTTCCTGCTTACATAAGTACATGATTCATATAAGGTAATATATAATACAAGGCACTTGATTGTTATATTCTTAAGTCATTAACAGTGTCATTCAAAAAATATGGTTGTGTATACATCAAGATGTTTGATTGAATCTAAGGGTATTTCCATCATGGTCATCATTGCATAAACCTCTCATGCACCCCAGCAGCTAGGGAAGAATGAGGTTGTGTCTACTACCGCGCACTTTACGAAGTACACTGCAATACAGTGAGAATGAGAAGCATGGGAATGGTCGTCGGATGTGAGGCCCTTACGAGAGCCCACTGCTTAAATAATTTGACAGTCATTGTGGAACATATGATTAAACACAGCTAACATTAGCCAGCCTGTTGTGTCTGATGTTAGCAACATGGATTTTTTTTATTTTACCTCTCATATAGTCTACGGTTTGTTGTCTAAAACAAGAACAAGGTGCTTGTTAAATCTAACCTTTTTTTTAGGACCTAACCTTTTCAGTTTAAACTGAAACTAATTATAATTAGTTTAAGACTAACTTCAGTGTAATTTCTAAAATCATTACTCATCTCTTTTATTGACATGTTGATTGGCTGGAATAATTTATGTGTCGGTCCAAGCCACCATGTTTGTTTCCCATTTACAGCGCCAGGACTGTGTACGAAGACCAGTTTTTTTGAGCGCACACACCGAATGGATAGCTAGAGGGCCGTGAGTAGCAATTAGCTGAATTTGACAAAAAGTGAATTGCATTTGAAATAACAGACTCAACCTTTAATAGGCAGTGATTGGGATTTTCAGTTCCTTTAGTTTATAGGGGAAAATAATATATGTTCGAATATTGTAATACGTAGTATTTTATATCTATAATCTTTCAGATGTTCTTAAGCCATATAATAAATGTTGAAGCTCGTTTGCAGAAAGAAGTCAATGACATTTTAACTGATGCTCTCATTTTTATCTGCCAATATATTTTAGTGATGAATTGCGATGTAAATTAGACTGATGCAAATTAAACTGCAGTTGTCAAGTGACATCAATTGGACAAGCATATGGGAAATTTGCAACAATGAGACACACTCATTAGCATTACGTTCATGGACGGATTATGAAACCATGGACCCTTGGGCCTGGACATGTCAAAGACCCCCCCTTCTCGAAAAAATTATTCTGCGCTTGCAAAACACGTACACACAAACCACATTATGCGTATATATATATTTTATTTTTGACTTTAGGGTCGAATTAGATACTTTGGCTATTTTATTGGGAAAGTAGACAGGTCAAAGTCTACTCCGTAACATCCACCTTCGTTGAGGTGTGCACTGCCCTGCTATTGTTTCTGACATTACATGTGACAGGGCAGCAGCCGAGTGATCCTTTTCTAAATTGAAACTGATTAAGACCTACCTGAGGGGCAGCTTGGGGCTGGAGAGGCTGAATGGGCTGGCTACCCTGTCCATTGAAAAAGCAAATCATGCATCACCACTTTTATGTTTGAAAGGCGTAGTTCGGCTTGCAGGTGTGCTGTGCCTCTGGCTGTGCTCGGTCAGCTTGTCGGTCTTGACGTTCAGATTTTGCGCCTAAACTAGCTACAGTATATCGTATTGTCTCGTCACATGATCAAATAAAGACTTAACATTGGACAACAAGATACATATTACCCAGCAATCATCATTGCATATCTATATATGACAAAAATAACAAAGAAAATATTGATAAATAAAGATTCAATCGTTTTTCTTATAGTTTCTATAGTTTATGTAGGATAAGCATATAATTGTGTTATAGATTGCTACTGATGATTTCCCCCCCAAAATTATGAAAACCATGACAGAGACAGGTTTGACATTTTGAGGGCATATATAGCATAAAATAAATGATATGTTGATGACAGCCGCATTAAACTAGCGACACTCTAACACTGACTGTAAGAGAAAAGTAATAAGACTTTGCGTCTCCTTTGCCCACGAACCCTCCACGCTGGCTGCATTGTCTATAGTTATGCCCCTGGAGCACATGCACATTTTCTAACACAGCGCAGGTACACTCAATTAAAGCCAACAGCAAATTAACAAAATACACCCCTTTCAACCACAAATAAGAGATACATAACAGCGACTTCACGCAGAGGCTCTGGCTTAGGGCCCCCCTGAGCTCATGGGCCCCTGGGCCTGGACCCGGTAGGCCCGTTCAGTAATCCATCCCTGATTAAGTTATTGATTATGAAGGCTTGTTATGTTTGTGGGAGTACAGACAAATGTTTGAGTTGTGCATGCCCAAACTGACAAAGGCACAGTGCAAGTCCCACTTGGACAGATTGGCTTTGACAATCATAAGGATTTAGAGAGTCCACCATACATAAGTTAGTATGTAATGCATTATGTGTAAGACTTCATTACAAGGTCAACACCTATTTTTCTTGGTGCTGTATAAATCAAATAAATTGAATTCAATATTATAATCATATTCGTACATTTGAAATATCAACATCAGTTGAAGTGGAGGGCAGTGTTTCGTTGTGCATCACATTAATGTAACAGATGTTGCTCTATATATAAAAAAAACCACCTATTTTATTATGCTAAATAATCTTTATTATTTTTCTTACACTGTTATATGTAAGTATAACATTTGTTTTACAGCCAAATATCAATTGTGTGTGATTGTTAAAGGTGAGTGGGGGTTTAATAGCCTAAGATTTCATTTCAGAGGGGAGGGGCGGCATGTGAGCATGTGAGTACGCCTATGGCTCCAAAGCATCCAGAGCTGAGACTGTGCCTTTTAGAGACGAATCCTCTCATCGCGAGAGCCCGTGCTCCTTCCGAGGGTGCCATTCCCACCCTTGCATTGTGCGCTCTGTCCTGAGGAACGTACAGAACGCTGCGACGACGCACCTGACTGCCCCATTGGACGGACATATGCACATCAGCAGCTGGGAAGGAATCAGTGTTCCCGAGTCACCACAATAGGCCAGAACAACCTCATTTCAACAGTAATCGCAGCTGAAAAATCATTACAGGTGTGCGCAACGTTTTCTTCTCCTGAAATGTGGAACTGTATTGTCATCCAGAAAGCGGTAGACGGAGCTAACTTAGCTAGTTAGCTAGCCTTGCTTTTGCGCATCGCAAGTTGGTATCAGTCGGCAAACTTGCGGGCCTGCCACTTGACCCTTGGCCATGCCGGCGCTTCGGCGTGCTTGAGAGGTGGGGAATTATGAGAGGCATGGGGATGGGCGTCGGATGTGAGGCCCTTACGAGAGCCCACTGCTTCAATAATTTGACAGTCATTGTGGAACATATGATTAAACACAGCTAACACTAGCCAGCCTGTTATGTCTGATGTTAGCTCGTTTAGCCCACAAATGTTAGCACTCCACATTCTGTAACGTAAACTTGCGTTGATAACGTTAACATTTTGGAGCCGATTTTATGTTCATTACACAGCCCATGGCACTTGGTTCAACACCCCATGGTAAGCTAGCTCCATGGCGGTTTAGGCAGGGGTGACAGGCATAAGTGAAATGTATGCCGGTGCCAGGAAGCTAAGCACGGCAGTAACCTACAACTTAGCTAGCAAGGCTACCTGGCTGTCTAGTCGACTGCAGCATTTTAGACGGTATTCATAGCATTTGCTAACAGCACTATCGAGCTAAATCCTTTTTTGTTACGGTTTTGTAAAAATAGGTTTGCCTAATAATGATACAAATACATTAATACAAAATATTAAAATGCTGTAATTGCAAACATGAGTCATTTTCATTCAAGGCCTAACACGGTGAAATACTAACGAAATGGGGAAATATTAAATCTACCCAGGCATTTACAGGAGATATTCCGAGGGGATCTAATACAGATTGTCAAGCGTATGTGCTAGTGCAAGGAAGAAAGTTAATAATAACATTAAGCTTCCTTTTACTCGAGACAAGTTCAGGTGAGTCTGTATGATGATGGTTTTCCTGCAAAGACCAGAATGTGATATACTCAACATGCTGGTTGAACCCCGGACGCCAAGAGTTTCGGATACGCCTTGCGCATATACTTAAAGCAAACTTCGGTGACCCGAGATTTTGAACCAGGTCTTCCTGTGTATCCGGTCGAACTTAGTGGAAATTGAGCCTTTTTTCTCTCGCCGTTTATTTTAGTATGTTGCAGAAACATTCTAGCATCATACCGTTCTCTGTTAATGCTCATCCCAGGTGGTTATGTTGCCCAGGCTGTGGTTCTCAGAGTGTGGGTCGCGAAACTGGGGCGGGGAGTGGGTGGGGGTTCTCGCAATGATTATCAGGATTGCAGCCTATGAAGTGAATTTCAAATATATATATATAAATACATGTGGGCGTTTGTCTATTGTGTCCTTTTGTGTTATCAAATCTTTGAGATCATTTATGAATATGGATATGGTCGCCACCTCTGGGGATAGCGTGGGTTGCAGGTCTCTGGCAACGCTGTTTTGTCTGTCACTCTTACATATGGCTTGATGAACCATTGGGTTCTGAGTCAACCAATCCAAAAGCCTCACTTTGGCTGCATCATGAATGTGACCCAATTGCTTCCAAGTGGCACAGATTGGATATATGTCATGCCAGTTAAAGCAGGACAAAAGTGCATGGTATTACATATCCAGTCTGTGCCACATCCATATATGGCACTAAATCTTATATGATTCAGATATCTTATCATGGAACTGCTGTGCTGTGTATTCCAATGTAATTGGCGCACCTGTGTATAGACAGTATGTATTACTCATGTATATGAATCACTATTCTGTCAATGTAAAATGCTTCCCTTAGAAGTTGAAAGTTTGTATCACACTGCTCATTATTAAGGGTTTATAACGCCACTCATCCGTTATATGGACATTCATTCACGCACTTTGTAGTTTTCGGTAGATAAGCTGTTATCTATGACTGAAGACTGTAACTTGATGGTCTAACTTAATTGCTGAATGTGATATGCCAGTTGTAGGCATGTAGGCATGAGTCAGATGGGTGGGACCAAACAACATAGCGATCTCTTCAGCCACTTTGGTATTTTATAAGTTCTGTGTTCATGGTAATATAGTTTCTACTATCTTTCATCGGCAGTGTCTTCATTTTAAAGCATAAAAAAAAATCAAAACCGTGCACATCAAGTTTCACGGACGTTCAAAACCATACTTCTCACCTACTTGTGAACAGATAATATGGACAATGTCAGTGCTTCTTTAGATGTTTATAATATCATAGTTCCAGCATCTGTCACTTATTTGTGATGTATAACCTTCAAAATATGAAATAAAATGTCCAGTGGTAGAGTTGGCTAGTACCAGATTTCTAACATGGCAAATTGAAACATTGTACATGAGCTAGCTAGATAGCTTACCTCAATCCCCACAGAATGAAACTTGTTCAAGACTCCAACTCTCGTTTATACTAGCTTATTAAACATGCTACCAGCTGCTTCTAACCCCAGTGTAACGTTTTGTGTAATGAGGTTGAGGACTCTCGGCGTTAGAGCGTCTGATCGCGGTAGCTTAGGTATCAAACTTGCTAGTTATCTACATAAACAGAGGTAAACAAGGTAAAGGCTTTGGAGTTCTTGGAAGTTCAATGGAATTTATAGCCAGACGGGTGAACCGAATATTTTTCCCCTCGTGTTGTGTGATGCTTAATGAGCATATCTTAGATGTCAGAATGTGTGGATTAATACATAAATATTGTCCTTCCTGTTTCCTCCATAGGATGGCTGTGGAGCTGTATGACTCTCAGTACCTGCTGATCCTGGCACCATCTTTGGTGATTGCTCTCATTTTTCTGTTCTTCTGGCTCTTCATGAAAGAAACTTCATATGACGAGGTCCTGGCCCGTCACAAAACTCAGTTCAAGTACCCCAGTGTGCGTCCTGATGTGCGCAAGAAAAACGATCGGAAGAAGAGCAAGAAGAAGGAGGGAGGAGGAGGAGGGGGAGGTGGCGGTGGGGATTCAGAGGAGGAAATGAGAGATGCAGACACACCTGAAGCTAACACCAGTGCCGTCTCTGAGGAAGAAGATCTCGCAGATGTTGTTGCTATTGCCGCTCCAGCAGTGATGGCAACTTCACCTGTTCAGGCAGAACCAGCTGTTGGAGTAAGGAAGAGGAGGGAGAGAAGGCAAAAGGCACCTCCAAACGCCACGACTCCAGCAGCAGAGGAGCAAGAGGTCAACAGCTCTAAGCCTTTCCCCACAAGCAAGGCAGACCCACCAACACCAGTTATCAAACAACTTACTCCTCCTCCACAGCAAAACCGCCCTCCTACCAAAGCCGAGACTGGAAGTAAGAAGAAGGCAAAGAAGCTGAAGACAGAGACAGGTCTGATGGGTAGGCTTGTGTGTATGCATGTGCAGTGGTGCTGTATATCTTGTGTATTAGCAATAAATGTTCAGAAATTGAATTTACCGCAATATCCTCACAGGATAAGAAACTGGTAGATGTTCAAAAGTTTGGAATCACTCAGATAGTGTGACATTTTCCTCAAAAACATACATTTGAATCGATCAAACCAATTGTAAAATGAATAGAATATACAGTCAAGAAATAATGATTTCTGCTTGCAGTAACAATGTTGAGCTTGCTTTCATCAAAGAATCATCCATTTGCAGCTTTGACATTCTAGTTTATAGTTTGTTGAAGTCATTTGGAGACATCTCACCTAATGCTTCCTGAATCGCCTCCCACGAGTTAGATGGTTAGATGACTTGGATGTTTTAACATTTTAATGCGATGTGGTCAACGTGCTAGGGTAGAGGTCAAGGTGCTATTCTGGCTATTACTCATCAAATTAACTGACTGCCTCTTTCCCTTAATTAGTCTTGCATAATTTTGGGTCATTGTCCTGTTGTAGGATGAAATTGGCTCCAATCAAGACGTCCTCAGGGTATGGCATAGCATAGCAAAAATAGGTGATGGCCTTCCTTGTTTAAGAATCCTTAGTACAAATTTCCCACTGAATCAGAAGCAAAGTATCGCCAAACACACTTTTTTAACCATGCATGACAGATAGTGTAAAGCCCTTCTGAAGCATCTTTTTATTTGTTCTACAATCACACATGTTCTATATGATCTAAACATCCGCAACTTAGATTGGTCTGTCCAGAACACTTTTGCCCAGTTATTTTCAATCTGTGTCTTTCGTTTGCCAGTCTCAGACATGGCTTTCTTTGAAATTCTGCCTAGAAGGCCAGCACTTCAGTGTCACCTCTGCACTGTTGAAGATGGGGCTGGTGTTTTATAGTTTCCGTGGTGGGCTTGTGAGACGTCCATTTCTCAAACTTGAGAGTTTTTTAAAAATGTATTTAGTATCCTTCACAGTTATGCATTGGAGCCCATTACTTCTTTTGCGGTCCTGTTTTGCACTGTGATGTGAAGGTAGTAGTGCACACATTTTAAAGATATCTTAGTTTGTTGGCAGTTTAATAACCTACATTTTTCAAAAAAATAAACTGACAAGGTTCTGAAGAAAGCTTTTTGGACATTTTTAGACCATAATCAAACCCACAAATAGTGATGCTTAAGACATTCAAGTTGCCTAAAGAAGGCTAGTTGTAGTGCTTCCAGTATAATGGTTTCAGTTACATAAAATTAATTGCAGAAGAGTTTTCTAAGAATTAAAGTTAATTTTAACATGATAATTTAGGATTAGCTAACATAATGTGCCACTGGAGTGATCGTTGCAGAGAATTATTCTATAACTCAAGTTATTATTTACATAATTAACAATGTCCAGACTATACAGCACTTCTGATCAATTTAATATTATTTTAATTGACACATTTTCTTTCAAAAACATTGAAATCTCTCAGTGATTCCAAACATTTGAACGGTAATGTATGACTATTCCTTTTTTTTGGAGTAAGTGAGAGTGCATTTGGCTGGATATTTGCATTGGCCCTCCTTCATTTACTTTATTTAGACATTTGAAAACTTGTTTTCTTCTCAGCAGAAGAGCCTGCCTGTGAAATTAAGGCCCAGCTACCAACACCTGTTGCCAAAGAATTACCTGTTACTTTGGCTGAAACGAAATCCCAGGACCCCGTTTCTTCACCCGTTAATAACAGCACCCCACCACTGGTTGCTGTTCCAGCAGCAGTCAGCAGTGGGAAGAGGAAAAGCTCCAAAAAACAAAAGATGGAATCAGGTATAGCCCATAAGCAGCTAGTTTAAAATGGGTGTTTTTTTTTTTTTCATATTTGTTGCGTTTGTATGTTAATGTTCCCATTCTCTGTGTTTTGCCTCCTATCTCTCTTCCTGCCTTGTACCTTTGGTTCAGCGGTAGCGTTGGATAATGCTCCCATTCAGACTGCAGTTTCTACTGGTGACTCAGTGGTTCCTGACAACCACCAGAGCAGCTACAATGAGAATGCCCCCTCTCCTACATCAGGCCCTCTTCGCGCATCTACTAAACATAGCAAGAAGCAAAAGAATGAGACCGACAGGGGTAAGGATTCTCTTTTATTATCCTCTGTAATGCAAGTCGAAGAACCATGCTTAATCTTTAAACTGAGAAAGAGGCAATGATTTTTAAGGGAAGTGTTATGTAAGTCAGAATGGCTTGTATGTTGCTTTTGTCAACTACTATTGTCTATTTAGATTTATAATAGTCTACTTAATGTGGTGAGCAGTGACTCATTAACCTGTTATTTTTACTCATTAACAGGTTATTGACACCTCTTACTGATTGTTTGGTTAGAGTGGGCTGTCTGTGTGTATGTAGTTGTGAATTTGTTGACAGACTTGTAATCAGTGTATGCTTTAAGTAGAGAACTCCGAGGTGAAGTTGAAGGAGTTGCTTTCTGGACTGAGTGGCTTGGCTCTGTCCGACGCAGAGGTGGTTAATGTGGTCTCCTTGCTTCACGAGAGGAGCCCTGGAGCTCTGGAGTCGTGGTACAAGGTGAATATGTGTTTGTGTATGTCAGAGTTAATGATCTATGCATTGTCTGCATTGTTATGCATCGTAACATTATGGGTCCTAATTTCATTGATGAGCAACAAGCAAAGCCAGGAGCAAAGTCTGTCGATAAAGCTATCTTGTGGTGCATGGGAGCATTGCGCTGACTCACCCTGGTTTGCACTTAGGATCTTGCTCATGGTATTAAATTAGCAAAATGATAAATTAGCTTTAGATCAGTGGTGGGCTTGGCTCATTGCTCGTTGCTTTACTCGTGGCTAGTTGCCCGTCAATGAAATTAGGGCCCTAGATCTTAATATTAGTAAAGTTATTGTAGAAAACTTCCTAAATGTGTTGGAAGAGATGGACAGTGTGAGAAAAGATCTTGATCTGTTTTCTGTGTTTGTTTCTCTGTCCACCTTTTGTGACTCTGAACCCTGACCTCTGAACCCTGACCTCTGAACCCTACACAAGTCTGCAACTAAGAATGATCCCTCAGTGCAGCAGCAGCAGGAGAGAGAGAGGCTGCTGAACACACTTCAGGAGGAAGCCTCCATTGCCAAAGACAAAGTCAAGCAGCTCTCACAGGTGTGTTCTCTCACTCACACTCACAGACGCTACTGACTCAGGGCTATGCAGAGCCTTTTTGATAACTTCAATTATAGATATAATAAAATAATGCCTTTAAGTTTTCAAATAGAAATAACACAGTTTTATCAGAAAGGTTTGTTTTGGTCATGGATGTCATAAAGATATAGAGTTTATACGGTCTCTGTTTCAACATCTCCATCAGTAGCCATTTTTTCCAAATTGGACGACCTGCTAGCTAGGTTGAGGCAAGCCCCATATTGGTCAATAAAAATAGCTGAAAGAGCTGCCCGGCGGCGTTACCAAGATGGCTGCGGAGTGGCGAGACTTGCTTAGAAGACAAGCAATGTGATGTTAAGGTTCAAACTTCACAGAATTTGACATGCTGCATCACAGCCACATTCTTTGGATGCACTCATTTCATGAATTTTGTTGACAGAGGGTGCTGAATCTGACACATTTCTCAAAAATGGCTTTAGCTAAAGAGCTTTGGTATGCTTATACTTGGCTTAATTTGCTCACATTTGCTAAAGTTCCATTTGCAGCCAATACATGCCTATGTGAATGGCCAATCTTAATGACATTTTGTAGTCTCTTTTGTAGTCGCTACAACAAGCTGAAGCATATTTTCCTCTGTTTCTCTGGTTTGGTCTATCTTCAAAATTTGTCCTTACATAAGATTTACAAAATTCAAAGTTGTATTTTTTTTCTTACTCATCCTAGACTGTTCATCCAATTTACCTGACAGGCCAGTGATGTAAAAGTCCAAACTTCATGAAACTAGGTAGACAGTTAGCAGGACATTCCCCAGAAGCATGCTACATTTGGTGTAGTTTTGTCACAGTTATCAAGAACCACATGACCTGTGAACTTCAGACTCAGAGTGCATTTACTTGACCACACTTCCAGTTGTCTTCTTTCAGCTGTTGAACTGGTTGAATCATTCAGAATTCTGCTATTGGTTGCACCTTGCACATTGTGATTTGCTCTGATAACTGTCACCGGTGGTATATGAATTCTTTATTTTAAATACCAGTCAAACTGCTCTTGAACCCCAGTTTGTGGATATTTTCTCCAGTCTCCACTGCCCAGTAATGATAAACAGTTTTTGGTTCCAAACCTAGCTTCATTACATGGTTGCATGCTAGCGCAAGCATTCATATCCTCCTTAAACGCACCAGCAGCATCAAAAGGTAACTTTAGTCCGTAAGTTTTAACTTAATGAATTCTCTAATCCAAAGCTACATGTTAATTGTGCAAATAACAGCTGTTAATAATGTGAGGTGTTCAGCTCAAGAGTGCCTGCACATTCTTTCTGAAGATGGAATAAGGAGGAACAGACTAGTGAACTTTCACTTCTGGTTCTTGACCAACTGACCAACTGTTGTGAAGTTAGTTACATTAGAGAAGTAGCCAGCTTTTGTAAGTGTGAGAGAGTGTCTAGACCTTTGCCCCTTTTTGTCATCAACCAAAAACTCACTTTTTTACCCAGCTCAGAAAAAAATACACAGAGGATGATTATTTACAAATCTGTAATGGTAAAAGGAAATGAGAACATACCGGCTGATGTGTTTCAGGAGCTGCAGTTGGAAAAGCAGAAGACCAGCCGTGCAGAAGGTATGATGAGGGAGCAAAGGGTTGCCATGGAGAAAGAACTGAACGTCATTCAGACGAAATCACAGACCAACTACCAGGAGCTAAACAACTACCAAATCAAGGTATAAGTTTTGCACATATGCATACATATACTACAACACTACACTACACTACCATGACGACAACAATCAACCCCACATCTTGCTAAAGAAGCTTTTAGACTTTAAATTATATTCTAGCCAATTGACTGTGTTGTGGAAATTACATTTTTTTCATATCCTTGAATGTCATATTCTTAAGATAACTCTGAAATTCAGTTTTGCAAGTGTATTGAAGTGTATACCTTGAAAAACGTACTCACTCATTTTTGTGAATCATGGTCATAAATCAAGTGGTAGCAAGGTACTGATATGAGGGAGTATTCATTTGTTTTGTGACATTTCCCACAGCACTCCCAGATGAGGGAACAGCTGGAGAACCAGATAGCTCGACTGACACAGGAGAACGGGATCTTAAGAGATGCTGTCAGCTCTGCCACCAACCAGATGGAGACCAAGTAATTTTCTTTTACCCTTTTGACCTGCCCTTTAGTTTCAGTCTTCTTGCCATTTCTCTCTCTGTTCAAAATCAACAATCATGGATTTGTGCCTTTGTATATCGGTGTTATGTTATAGTTTTCCTTATTGTGCGATGTATGTGTGTTTCACAGGCAATCTGCTGAGCTCAACAACCTTCGTTCTGAGTGTGCAGGCCTCATGAAGGAGCTAAATGAGAACGGTAGCAAGCTGCAGCAAGAGGAGCTTCAAAGGAAAAATCTGGAGGTCAACTACAAACAGAATGTCTCCCAGCTAGAGGTAAATAATAACATGCAAGACTAGGGTTTATCATTACACGCATATAAATATTTATGTTTTTTCCCCCCAAGAAGCATTTGTTCCTCATAGTGGCGATAGGAGGTTTGGACTCTGTCTGAAGGATGAGTTGTTTTTTTCACTTTCTTTTTCAGGTTCAGTTACAGGACGCCAAGCGTCGCTGGGAAGAGCTTCAGAACTACCTTCACAGTGTCAACGCAGAGAGAGAGAAACTGCAAGCAACTAAACAAGGTATGCAAGTGTTTTTTTTTGTTGTGGGGGTGGGGGGGGGGTCATTCAGGTCTTTAAAAAGGCTGGCCTTTTGGATGGAAGAACTGTTATTTGAGTAAATAACTGAGTTTGAATGCATAACAATAGTTTTCATTGTTTTGAATTTCAAATACTGTATAGGTGGTAACAGGAAAGGGAGCGACGAGTTTGGATGTTTGTTCTCAAATCTCTATTTGGAAGTGGGCAGAGCCATTCCAAAGTGAATTAGTTAATGTTTCAGACTATATTACAGTGTAAGCAATGGCAATATCACCCTGGGTTCAGGAAGGAAGAAACAGCTTTTTTCTGACCTGTTTTAAAATGCCCTACCACATCCCTTCAAACTGACAAAAAGAAAGCGCTTCACTCATATAGATTCCATGACAATCTAACGTTACTTTTATTCAGATTGACATAGCCCATCACAGGAAGGCCTACATTCTGGAGAATTTATTGTGCACTAGAATGTAGGAGGAGCAAAAAAAAAGTACTTGATTTACTAGTACTTAACTAGTACTAGTACTTAACTCGCACTTATAGTAGTTACATTCCTGCACTTTTTATTCCTTATGTAAAGTAGTATTTATTGTTAAACTAGGTCTCTATTGCTCGTAGCTTGATTGTTTTTCTCCTTTTTATGTCGCTTTGGATAAAAGCGTCTGTTAAATGTAAATGTACATTTGGCCGCCATGCCATCTCCTTCAAGGTAGTCACCTTGTGCAGTGATACACTTCTACCAGTGCTCCTGCCATGCCTGGAACCTTCTGGAAGTGTATCCAGCACCATCTGCAATGAGCTTTGGATCTCCTCCTCTGTGTCAAAACGACGACCCGTCAGCTTTAACTTAATTTGGGGGAGAAATAGGGTTGGGTACCGAAAACCGGTGCCAATATGGCATACTTTAAAAGTATCGTTTTAGTACCGGTATCGGAAAAAACCAAAACGATACCCATCCCTAGGGAGAAATAAGTTGTTGCAGAGAGCTCAATCTGGTGAGTGGGCGTGGTAGGGAGCGAAAATTGTGTTAAACTTGCGTGCTGTGACCGTTGTTATGATTGAGCACCTAAATGACAGTCCACCATAGAAGAACAGGACTTCCAGGGAGCATGGCAGGAGCACTGGGAGCGATGTATTGCAGCACAAGGTGACCACCTTGAAAGGAGATGGGAGTGAAATTTAAATCAGGTTTTTGCTTTTTATAGGCGCAGTGTCTGAACTTTTTGATTGCATCTCGTATTAGGTTCATCTCAAGTAACTATGGTATTTTTACTTGGAATTATTCTGGCACAAACTGTAGGCTATTTGGTGCCGTCCGTGCAGAACTGAACAGATGAATGAAAGCCTGTTTAGCTGAGCATTGGAGAGTGATTGGACATAAGGTATTTATTTATGTTGTGCGAGGCTACGGGTGGCTGTATGTAGATATACTAACGACAGGGGGTATACCTTTAGAAAGGGGAAAAAAAAACCTGACGTGTAGAATGCAAGAGCAGCATTGATTAGTAGCCTAAATGGCATTTCTTCTCTGCCTTAGTCAAATTAGACTGCAGTATGTGAACAGAAATAACAACAAATGTCATTCCTGTGTATTTACATCATGGATGACATTCGTTTACTGCTTACTGAGCATTTAATTAAAATCGGACTACCTCTTCCCAGACGATGGGCGATGATGGTTTGTGATTGGCGCATTCTAATGTTCTAATTTTGGTTTATTATCGTTTATAAATATTATTGTATTATCATGCTTTGTACATTTCACCTTTTGAAGCGCTATTTAAAGTTGCTTATATTTCAAAAAATATCAGAGCATATGAGAAACACCAAAGTGCCTGAATTTGACGTCTTACTCATAGAGCCATACAGTGAAAGATCATACAAAATAAATGATTTAATCTGTGGAATTCCTACACCATGGTATTGAAAGAGCTATTTTCAAGTCTGAGCTGCAGCCATGTGTAGTAACCGGATTAACAAATTGTGAAAAACACAGAGGGAGAGCGAGAGGGAGAGCTTTTATTGATGTCCAAAGGGAAATTGTAGTGTTGTTGCAAGATGGGGCTGGGTGATGTAGACGAAAAATGTTATCACAATTTCTTTCCAGATTAGCGGATACCAATATGTATTGATTCTTTTTAAATACTTATTTTAAAGGTGAAGTTCACAATTAGCTGTGCCTTAAGAGCACGATCAGCACATTGCCTTAAGAGCACGGAAGGGAGGGGTATAATTTGAGTCGCTGTTGAGCTCAAATAACATCAACCTTTCGTCAAAATCGCAGACTGCATCTTTGAAGCTATGCATATTTTTAAAGACGAGAAGGTAGAATTTAACCATTTAACTTTTCAGAAAATATAAGCCCACCTTCGGGTGTTTTATTATATGGTGCTCTAGCTAAGGACCTCTCCATTGTAGACCGTGGGCTGTTTCTTGAGATTTAGTGAAGGCAGGACGAGACTGACAACAAGTCACAACCCCGTCCAACGATAAATGGGAAATGACCATTATTATTTAAATGGCCATACTGGTGAGCTGACCTCCTTTCCTACTTCTCACTCAAATTCCATGCTGCTTATGTTGCTGTGCGACCTGTGGAGAGGGTTCAACAGAGCAAAATAATTGGAATTGCAAAATCAAGGGATGTGATTAGCTATTTCTGAGTCAGGGAGGGAGCACGCTCAGGTTTGTTCATGCAACCAAACGTTGCGTATTTATTATGTGCTTTTCTTACACATTAGAATATAACCAGCGAAACATCAAAACTTTTATCTAACAATTTTCTTATTGCTATCGAGGAAATGTATTGCTGTTTTATCGCCCAGACCTACTGCAGCCATCCACATAACTTACAAAAACACACAATGAGATGGGTAGAACACACAGAATGTACCACAAATCACAAGACGTTGACTGGAGCTACTGCAACAGGCTACCACTATCGCCCCAGCATCTTGGACTCTTGAATGTGCCCCGTATTTCATTTAAAAAAGAAAAAACTGTGTTTTGTATTTGCACTGGACATATGACCACAGATTACCATCTTCTATATGCATTTGATTTTCCCTAGATCTGCAAAATCAGCTGATGGCGTTGGAGACTGAGATGAATAACAAGAACAAGGAGATCCAGACACTCCACAGCAGCCTGACTGACACCATTGTTTCAAAAGAACAGGTTGAACAGAAAGTCATGCAGCTGCTCGAGGTTTCTCAGCACAGCCTTCCTGATGAGTCTCTACAGCAGCAAGCACAGGTCAGCATAGATGCACACATCTTGTATCTCATTGAACCATATGTAAGTGATTGACAAAACAATACCAATTATATTTCATGCACTGCTACTGTACTTGCATATAATGTTTAGTGATAATTGAGCAGTTCTCGACTAGTTTTTTTTTTTTGTTGGTGTGTCAGCTAAAGGCTGATTACTGCCTGCCAGTGGAAAGACAAAAATAAGAAAGTCAAGGAACAAAGCCATGGTTGTCTCCATTGTCAACAAATTCAAAGAATTCAAAGAATGTGTGTGACCTATTATCACATAGGCCTACCATGCTGTTTCAAATCATGTTAACGCTGAAGTATATTCTAAGCAATATGACAAGTCAGAGAGGGGTAGGTAAAGGATTTATGATTTAAATAGTACCATTTATTTCACTTAATATTTCACATTCACCTCTCTCCGTTTGCTACCTTGGCCATACTTTTTTGACTTCTTGAATGCCTTGTGCATAACTGTTTTATTTTCAACCTGTTGAGATGTGGAAGCCACTGTGTCTGCATTGTGTTGTGCAGACCTAGGATCAAACTTTTGGCAAACTCTTTTTGGGGATTTCTTTTCAGGTGACAAAAAGATGAATTTATGTACCCATAGTTGTTGACGAAGTTTGCAAATAACTGGTTTGAGTCACAACCCGATTGTGTGACACTAAATCACATACAAAAGATGTACAAGGTACAAAGTCTTCATCTAATATACTGTTGCTATCCATCCTGCTACCCAAGTTGCATTGTTTACATCAGTGGTCACCAAACTTTTTTGGCCAAAGATCACAAAATCTGCCTTGGTGACAGGCAAGATCTACCTATTGAGGCGTTGAGAGAAAAAGACTGTCCAGACTGTACTTACAACTTAACTTTTTATTTAGCCTAATTGTAATTGAGTGAAATTAAACACTTTGGTCCAGCTTTCAAATTGATGTGACCAAGAACACACTAAATCACTTAATTTCAGTGCAACATAAAAAGGAAAATATTTGTTAACCGCACACAATATGAACAAGAAAAAACACATTTGCAATGAGCAGGCTGGATATGAACTGCTTTATTTATCAACTCAAGTTACAACACAACACTGACAATCTTTGTTTTCAGATCATTTGACAGTTGTTTTGAGGCCCCCATGTTGCCACTCTTCAGAGGAGAATCAAGGAGAAGCACATCTTGCAATTGGCTACCTTAGATAGTTTTTCTAATGATTGAATGGACCTTTCTATGGAATTGAAGGCTTAACAAGCTAATCAGACTAATTATGTGTTGCAATTATTCAGTATTGAGTAGTTACAGGTATTCAAATCATGAAAATGATTAGGGTGCCTAAATATTTGCACAGCCTATTTTTCACATTTGATTTAATTTCAAATACTGCTACACTAAATATCTTTGTCTGGAAAACACCCCAGTACTCAGTGTTAAATAGAAAATGAATAATATACCACTGTGATCTTTTTTTGGTGAAGACAGAGTAAATTATCATGCAGCCTCAGAGGGTGCCAAAACTTTTAATACAACCAACACGGTAATTGGAATGAAGTGGGAGTGGCAGATAACTAACATAAGCGCAAACGTACTCACCGTCACCTTTAACATTAATATTAATATTTAGAAACACGTTGCAGCGTTAAACGAGTCGTCGACAAATATCTGTCTCGAAAACCGTTCATTTGGGTAAGCTAATACATAACGTTAATCTATAAATAGACTTAGGATATCGGTTTATTTAACAAACTGGCCGATAATCAAGATAACAACGACATCCAAGAGAGCTCGAGGATGTTATGCACGCGAGTTGAGCCTAGTTGCGAGCTGTTAGACTGTTGGAAATCTCTCTACATTGGTCAGACATTCTGCAACTTTACCCAATCCGACTGAACATGTTGAACTCTTCGACAGTACCTGACAATGACCAACAAACACCAACTGCTGGCGCACACTGACCCAACTGTCGGTGTTTGTTGGCGTTTGTTGAAGAATGTTGGCGTTTGACGGGGCAGTGTGCAAGCTGCTTTAGAAGGGGCATTTAGTGGGAAGGCCTGAAATGGTGAGAAATCGTTGGTGATTACGTTCATATCAACTCTACGGACATCCTCGGATTTAAATAGCTGGCGTTCATGAATTAGGCGGAGATCTTTTCTGACGTTGGTCTTCCGAAGTCCGTTAGAAAACATTTCAGAAGACACTTCAGAAAATGTTCATTTTTTTTTTTTTCTGTATTTGAAAAAATAAATAATTTGGAGATCGACAGGGAAGGTCTTCGAGATCGACACGTCGATCGCGATCGACAGGTTGGCGACCTCTGGTTTACATCTATGTCACGCTAGGGAAAAATGATATGTGTGAAGTAGTATGCTGAATCAACATACCGATATATATTGATTATATATATATATATATATCAGCTATTCCATTTGATTACTTTCTTGATGTAACGAGGATCATGTGAAATTGTATTAGTAGTCGTTCTACTACTGTTTGCAAATTCCATAATCTACATAATTCACCTAAAATGGAGATTTTAAATAAGTATAAGATTGATCACGGCATACGATGATCCAATCACATGCCCTAGAACCCAGTAACATAAAGAAATGGGGGGGGGGGGGGGGGCACGATGGGCAGGACATTGACAATCTTCTCTGCAATAACATTAACGCCTTTAAAGAGCACGCTGGAGAAAGTTGTGATGGAGAGCATGGTCTGTGCAGGTAGCAGAACAAAGGCTCATAGTACTGGTACTCATCGTACTGGTGTTTCACAGACTAAGAGGAGAATTAACAAAGATCTCATTAGAGAAGAGCCCCTGCCAGGAATACTAAGGCCCATGGAGATAGCTGGTTTAGTCAACTTCCAAACCTCTAGACCCAATTAAGGGGACTTGTGGATCCAGTGCTTTCAATCTCTAAACAATGAAGGCTTGTTAGGAAAGTAATGACATTTATTTTGAAACCATTCATGTGTGCACCAAACATAAGGTGACAGGAAGACCATTCGGAAAAGATGAGTTCATACATGGAACCTGACAAGAACAACACACCTCCTAAAGCCTGAACCACACGTTCTGATTGTTGTTCCTTAACCCGTTTAAAAAAGCATTCTAAAACCTAAGGGAATGTTTCAAAACAATCTAGTGTAGTAACCGCAGTTTATTGAATATTACGTCATGCCATGTAGTTGTTATGTAGGGATAGGCATCTCAAGAAAAAATACTACATGTACACTCCCTTTCCAACACACACACACACACACACACACACATACATTAAATACCCCATTCTCATTCACAGTGAAGAGCATTTATTTAGTGTTATGTGGGAATGGATGCTGAACATTTAAATCGAATTGTTTATTGATCCCTGGTGGCCCAATACCATGAACGATAATCTTCTGATATGCTTGCAGTGGGAATTGCAACCATTGAATTAATGTGTTGGAGAAGGGCAAGGGGGAGGGACTCCCCGCTCATTCGGTAACATTCAATTGGTATCAGACCAAGCCCTTGCTCCGTTGATGTCCCGTTATTTCTCTCAGGATTGCTTAATGTCTATGTAAAGCCATGTAGCATAACCCGCAAGAAGTTGTGATCACTTTGAACCCAAGAACGCCTTTTATTGGTGAGCTGATTTTGAGAAATTAAACTTAGCAGCTAACATTGTGTTTCCTGGTTGCTATGGTTATGTATTTGCTATGCTAGCTAGCTAGCTTAGGATACATTTTAAGGTTTAAACGGTTTAAATGGAAGAGTCCCATTTGCATGAAATTATAGCTAGTTATCTAGCTGATGTTATAGTCTCCTCGATTTAACTTATTTTAAAACTAATTTATAATATGAAAAGGTAGAAACCCTAGAGTGCCTGTGCAGCTTCATATTAACGAGTTCATATTCACAAGTTCATATTCACACATATTAACAAGTGTTCATCACACGCTAGCAGCTGTCCACTGTTAAGATGGTTCTGAAAGCTAGAGATAGCTAGGATAGTTAAAAAGCTGTGATGGGTAGAAACCCTCTGGGTGCCTGTGCAACTTAATGTTAACACAACTTCATATTCACTTCATATTAAAATTAGTTCATATTACAACCGACTGTTAAGATGGTTCCCTAAGCTAGAGATGGCTGGGAAATGATTGGTAAATGGAAACTATTGCCTTTTTCTTAATGGTCATTAACATCTTTTTTTTAATCAGTGGTAAAACAAAATGGCACTGTTATAAAAAGCCATCAAGTCATCATCTACTGTAAGTGAAGATGTCGATGTATGTGCTTGCCCTGTAGACATAGTGCCACTCCCTGCAGATCCTTCCCTTCTTGCAGTCTTGCTCAGATGTGGCTCCCTCAGGTGCTGTTGGTTGAGGAGCACTCCTTGCTGTCACTGGGGTAACAAGTTCCTGTGCCAGGTCCTCCAGCCATTGGCTGTGAATGTTTTCCCTCCAGCACACCATGCAGCAATGAAGCCTCCAGACAGGAAGTGACCTCATTTGTTGGCCAATCTTTGGTCAGTTGACATTAAACTTGCTCTGAGTGCTTACAGCCATGCCTTTGACACAATGCCATCAGGTTTCCATGGCAACTATGTCCTGCTGGGCTGCTTGGCACCCCACATTGCTGCTTGTCCACACAGAGGCTAAAAAAAGAAAAAAATATTTCTCATAATGCATTTCGCCTTCCTTGCCTGTATTTCAGCGAATAGTGATTAATTTCATTGGTTGCGGGACTTGAAAGCAACATTGTCTAAATCGTGCTCACATCGCATCCAGCTATAAAGGGAGAAGCACGCAATTGTCACACCCGGTCTTAATAGGTTGCACAGTAACCCATTACTGACTTGCTCCCACAACGCCAACCTACTTATTATATAAAGTATTAACCAGTGACTGACGTTATTAACATGTTAAAAAAATAAATGAAGCCACAAGAGATAGAGAAATTAAGTATTTTATAACTAATTATATTACAATTAAGATTGGCAACTGCTGCAGGGTCAGTTTGAGATCACAGCTGATGACATAGTTTGGAATGTATTGTGCGCATCAACTATCAGAAAAATATATATATGCAAGAGTATTTTATCATTACTAATTCATCATTAATAAAGTTTATTCATATTCTTTTTGTGAACAGGATCTTTTGAATGAAAACAAATCCCTACTGGTCCAAATTGAAGGTCTCAAATCTACTGTTGCTTCTCAGGTGGGTTATGTGTATTTTAAAAGTGTGTGTGTGTGTGTGTGTGTGTGTGTGTGTGTGTGTGTGTGTGTGTGTGTGTGTGTGTGTGTGTGTGTGTGTGTGTGTGTGGTGAGAGATGAGACAGAATATGCTAAGTCATTTGTTTTGTATCTTGTGCTTTGTCCTGTAGGCCACCACAATGTCTCATTTTGAAGAACTCCAGAAGCTGTAAGTAATATTAGGATATTATGCTTAAAACAACTTCTATAGTAATTTATGTTTTTAAAACATTTGACTTGTGTTTGTGTTCAGACTGGCGGAGAAGGAGCAACAGAGGATGAGTCTAGAGGATTCTTTGAATGCAGAAAGGACTAGTGGAGCCAGCAGAGAAACTAACATGCAGGTCAGACACCCTGCCAGCAAAACAATCACCACACAGTGACACCCAACCTCAAACACCATCATTTTATAACCTTACAAAAAACAACGAGAATTCTCCGTTGTCTCATCTGGTCTTGTTTAATGAACTTGGACTGGGTTTTCTTCCTTAGGCTATTCACAATGACAACATGAGCCTGAAGGCAGAGCTTCAGAAACTGCAGGTTCAGATTTCCGAGCAGGTAAGAGGGAATGGGTGGACATGTTAAATACAGACCGATGTTGGCAAAGGAAAATCTTTGTTCGTGCATGTGTGTTTCAAATCAATCAAATGAACCAATAGAATCCTTCAGAGAAATCGATCACCAATGAGATTACCTCTAAAACCAATCAAAACATCTAGCTGCATGGTCATTTATTATTCCCAGTCCTTATTTTTAGCCTGCCGCAGACCCTCCTATACTTCCTTTACCCGTTCTTAGGTTGTATTGAATATGCTCACTATATGGACATCAGGAAGTCACTAGCAGAAGTCACATAAACTCTCTACATCGTGTTTATCTCCCGCAAAAACTGGTGTTGATTTTGAAATCGAATACCGTTTTTATTCTGAATATCTGTCTGTTCAAGATTGTTTACTCCACTCAAATAGCAAAGGTGGGCTACTAGCTGATGCATAGGTGTTGAATAACTAAGCTCTGATTCGCTGATGTATTACTGGATCACCAGTGAACTTCAGGTGTGTTGAGTGATCCTAACAAATAGACATCTGGGCATTTTTCATTTAAAACATTTATTTATGCTTCATTTAGGGGGTTTTGTCGTGTATAGACAAGTAATCTGTGGGTTGTTGTCTCTATTATTTACATATTGTAATAAACATCTGGTTTCGCAGATCAACAGATGTAGTGACGACATTAGGGCACCAGCATGTTATATAGGGCCTAAATATATAAAAAAGACAATTACTGCATCAATTCACTAAAATGGAAACATTTGACTTAGACGTCACACTACAACTACATTACAAATTTGAGAAGAGGAGGACGAAATGCTAGCATTCTTAATGCATTCTGTGTGCAGTTTCTAAACTTGATTTAGATTTGTACCCACATGCTATTGCCAGTTCAAGAATATATATATATGATTATTATTCATCTCCACCTTTAGCCCCTGAAATGCATTATTCAGGGCTAAAATACAACATAAATTTGTATGAATGAGACTGAATGTGAGGGTGAGATTCAAGCCCTGTTTAGTGATGTGGTCCATAGTGTAGTGCTTTACCCTCTACACCACAAGAACCATGCTGTTAGCTAATGTCTTCTGCAGCTGTAGAGGAGCTGGTTAAACATAGATTTTTACATTATTTTTTTCCCAGGATCTGGTTGTGTATACATTTTTCTTTTGAAGCAACAAAAACTTTGATCTGGGTCACCATTGCCTTGGTCCTTCTAATATTTTGTTCTATCTCTCCCACTTTAGGCCTCATCTCAGTGTGCAGTGGAGCAACTCCAGCTGAGGTAAATGTGAACTCAAAACATTTTTCTCTTTTTTTTTTAAAGATTTGTTTTGGGGCTTTTTGCCTTTAATCGGATAGGACAGTGAAGGTTTGGACAGGAAATGAGATGGAGAGAAGAGATGGGGAGTGGGATCGGGAAATGACAGTTGGTCGGATTCGAACCCTTGTCCCTGTGGGCGTTCAAGCCCGTATATGGTCGGGGCTACTGCTTGCGCCACAGTGCCCCCCAACTCACAACATCTTTGTGTGATAATTTAGAGGACCAGGTCATGTAAACAAAAGAGCTGAAACGAGAAACAACCTGTGTTAAATACAGTAACGCTGGGAATACTGACTGAATTTGTATTCTTTCCACGTCTTCTCTTGTTTAATACCTTGTGCTTGCATTTGTCAGCCTCCAGGAAAGAGATGGAAAGATCAAAACAGTGGAGTCTGTCTTGGAGGCGGGGCTCATTGAGATGGCCAATAAGGAGGAAGAACTTGTGGTAAGAAGAGGAGATGTATGAGCATAGAATGGACCAGAAATACTGCAGTTATGGAGTTATGAGTACAGAGCTCTGAAACACTTCATCTTTCCAGGTGCTGAGGGACGCAAATGAAATGCTGAAATGGAGAGTAGAGGCTCTGCAGGAGCAGACTTCAGTACAGGTACCATTGTTAAAGTGGTTTGCCAGCTGAGATTGGTAAACCATTGTGCTATTTCCAGTTCTGTTCTTTACCTGATTCACCAACACATTGCACGAAAATGCTAACACAGAGTATGGGGTAGAATAAGTGTATGACCGTATGGTGGGGGTGGGTACGTGTAGGCCGAGGGTTTCTACAAGTAAATCGGGTGGAGAGACTACAGCAGCATCCCACATCAAAGATAGTCTAGACTAGGAGGGGAAGAAAGAGACAAAGTGAGTGGGTAGAGTTGGGCTGCCAATACGTTTAAAATGTACTTAGTGGATATGGTGATCAGGAACAATGATTCCACATCCATCAGCATTTAGGAGCAAAGGTCACGCTATTAGAGAGAGAGAAATTATGGTTAGTATACATCAATTTGATAAACAGATAAGGAGATATATTTAGGTAAGCAATTAACAGTAGGTAATATGGCCACTTCATCAGTATAAGCATTAGCAATATTATATAGAAGGAGAGGGAGAGGCTGCCTGGCAAGGTGTATGGGAATTTTATTTATGTTTAGTTTTGATGAGTTATGTTTAGTTGACACGGTGCATGCAGATTTTAGTTGGGATAGCAAGGGTGGCAGGATACACAACAGTGCCTAACTGGCTGGCGACAACTGCAACACGCGCCACATGCTGTACCCGGGATCCTTAAAGGCCCTCCTTCCCAGTACAACATGTGCTGTCTGTAGCCCAGTTTTATTGATATTGTGAATTTTATATCTGTTCAGTTATGTTATGTTTAGTTATGTTGGCTGGCTTGGTGCACAGGGATTTTTAGTTAGCATAGTAGCATAGTCCCGATGGCAGGATACAACAGCAGGCTCTCATGCCATATATGCACCAAGCAACATTGAGAGCAATATGCATGTACGTTTATGTAATGTGCCTTTCCTTTATACATTCTTCTGTACAGGCATCATCAGAGTCTGTTCTGGAGGAACTCGAGCAACAGTAAGACTATATATTTTTTCAATTGTAAAGAATAATTTTACTGAATGATAATAAGATTTCTTTTTAAGAGTGGGTTGTGATATCTCTAATCAATGTTGGACAAAAATCGGCAATGTTTTTTAAATCTCTGAAGGATCCAGGAGAAAGACGTGAAGATCAAATCAGTGGAAGAGTGTCTACAAAAAGCAATGGACAATGGAGCAAGCAAAGAAGAAGCCATAAAGGTCTGTATATGATGTACTTCCTTATGTCAAGTAGCTAAATATGGTTTTCAATCATGTGTAAAGAAAACCCTTCGTAGAAACCCTATCTATTTTTTGCAGTTGCCATTTTTACCTCCCACACTAGCACACTTGAATCGGCTAATCAGTCATTTATTGGCCCGTATTTTACACACAAATACACAACAACAATTTAAACCGCAATATCAGGGGGAACAAAGATAATTCTGGATATTCCAAATGTTGATAGTGACACAATAATGATGAGGAAGAATGTGATGATGAAGTTGTTATGCCATTGTCACTGAATAGTCTGCAGGGTTAAATGAGAGCAAATGCACTACTTGTGCAGTTTGTTCACTGTTCTGCATATTGGCTTAATCTACTGCTTTGACAAAAGACAAAATGCCTCTCAAAGGTACAGATTTTCTTTGCAACATTGTTTGGCTTTTCAGTATTTTTAACAAGACAACAAACAAAGAATTTAATGTTTTGGAGGGAAATTAACTGACAGACATGACATATTGCTTGAACTTCTTATCTGAACTGTTAGCAGACTGTAAGAATCGGGATTGGAGTGGGATGTGTGGCGTTGCTTCGCTATAACATTCTATTCACAATCTTCCCTGAACACAGTCTGCACAATATTTTACTCATCCCAAACCGACACATCAGTGTCTTCTTCGCAAGCAATCACTGTCATTGCACAACACAAGAGTTCAGAGTTCATGTGGTGCTGCTCACAACAACAAGCTCAGCTTGTGAGGCAAGATAACAAGTAACACGGATTATTTGTTTATCTGTTTATCTTTGGTTGCAGACTTTGGAGGAGCAGTTGGAGGCCCTGAGGATTGAAGTAGATCAACTTAAGGGAAGAGAATCACAAGAGACAGCCACTGACTTCCACTCTCAGATCCTGGAGCTTCAGACACAGTATGTTTACGCTTAAGATGTATGTATGAAATATGGCAAATATTGAGTTTGATTTGTAGTAACTTGCATGTTGAATGTGTTTTTAGACTCGCAGACAAAGATCTGGAGCTGCAGGCCCTCCTGAAGGAACTTGAAGAGAAAGCAAAACAGGTTGAGGAGAACCAGCAGCAACAGCAGGTGACGAAGCTTCCAAAAGCATTCAACCCCTCTGATAGTCGTCACCATTTTCTGGATTACAAAAAATGTACACATATTTACACATTTTCCCAGATAGCCTCTGTGCCACACCCCTGGTTCAGTTCTGACCCGCTTCTGGTCCCTGGCCCAAAACGGGCCCCCACACTGAAAACACAAATCATTTGGTCTGGCCCAGTCCTGACCCATACACTGTAAAATGACTGTTATTGTTTCTTTTGTGTTGGCTTGGTCCCCGGCCTCTCAAAACTTTGTGTTACTTACCAAATGTTGTCCAAAAAGCGATCATTAGGCTACGTGCTGCCCTGACAGTTGGTCTATATCCGTCAGTCACTTTATAGAATTGGGCTGTGTACTGTATCATGTCCGTCTGCTGCATAATATTTTGTTATTGCTGCTAAACAGTAATGATGCTGATCTATGTCAATTCTGTTCGTTTCGGGCTACACACTGTATTACACATGTCTGCCGCATTTGCTTGAAACACCGGCAGTAACACATTAAACCACAATTGGGCCAGGTAAAAAGCTAATATTACACCAGCATTCCAGATTCGGCCCATTTAAGAGACAGCGCTTCAGCCAGTGTTAATTTTGGCAGCTATTTTAGATTTAGTCTTAGTCTTAGTCTTTAGACGAAAATGCATATTAGTTTTAGTCACTTTTAGTCATTTTTATCCTGCTTAGTTTTAGTCTAGTTTTCGTCGACGAAAACTCAGAACATTTTAGTCTAGTTTTAGTCGACGAAGTCTCATTACATTTTAGTCTAGTTTTAGTCACATTAAACAAAAAATTAAGTCCATCTTATAGTCACATTAAACTCCTTTCCATCCCTTCTCAGGCCTGGGGACCCCTTGTGTTGTGTCTACAACTGCATAATAGTCAAGCTTGCAGTACGTAAACTGTGGATGCAATTAGTCTCTAAGATACAGATCTCCTATGCCTACAGCTGAATTCCAATGAATTCAATGTAAATAATAATTTTAAGGCAATACTTAATTAACAGTATTATCATTAAAATATAAGAGAATGTCAAGTCTAGATTTTGAAGATTCAAATGATCTGATAACACAATACAACTACTATGCCTACCTGGCCTTAGTTAAATCAACCACATATCCTCCATATGAATTGCTGTGCAATCTGATAACCAACATACAGTATTTAGCTAGACGGATAGTTTGAGAGTTGAAAGTAGTGCTAACAACAATTACATAAATAGACAAGGATATGTAAACCAATCACATATTCATTTATTTTTTCTTGATTTAATGTCATGCGTGGCCTGTCCTATAGTCCATTCTGCAATGTGTTTACTAGCTAGTTATCGATAGCTAGTATAACTTAGCTATGCTACCTCATAGTTAGCCAACGTTAGCTAGCTAAAAGTTTTGGAACTCATTTGTCAAGCCAATCGGGAGGTTTCAATCGAAAATGACTAGCTAGTTATCCAAGCCAGTGTTAATTTCGTTGACGAAAACTATGACGAAAAATATTCGTTAACGACCTTTTTCCCGTGACTAAGACGAGACTAAGACGTGACGAAAACGGATCTTTATAAATAAAAACTATGACTAAATCTATTTTAACTTTCGTTGACGAGACGAGACGAAACGAAAATGTTGGTGGTTGACTAAGTCACAATTGTTTTTTTTTTTCTAAACTTGTATGCACATCATTGGTTGAATGTTGCCCGGTCCTGTATCTATCCCTCCTCCACTCCCTGAGATGGCCAGATGCAAGTGACGCCCTATGGCTTAACGTTATGATGGCTGAAGTTCAAGCACTCGGTACTGGAAGACAAATAAGAATAGATATCTGGACAGTCTTAAATTATAACTTGACAGAAAATAAAACACTATGCACCGCAATAACCGGAGAGAAACCGTGTGGCTTCAAAATAGATGGGAAGAACACAACAAGAGGCACCTGAAAGCGCATAAGACAACCCTGCCATTTATGCCAAGGTAAATTAGCTAGTAACTGTCAATGATAATTAGCTAATGTTAACTAGTTATTCGAATATATTAGCCAACGTTAAGTTAACTTCAAAGGGGCAGTCGAGTGTATAGGTTGTGTCAGCTTGCCTTCAGCCACCTGGGACCACAGCCAAGCCAAAATCTATGACAGTATGATCAAAACCGGACTGGATTAGGTACAACTAATAAGTGGTTAAAGTAAACATCTTATTCTGGATATACAAATAACTCTGTCTAAAGGCCCATACACACAGAGGGTGACTAGTGGTGGTTAAGCGCCCAAAGACCATGGAATGTTCATGAAATTCTGCGACTTGTAGTGATGATCGGTGGAATGACCATTGGCAATGCAAAGTGGGAGGGTACCCAGTTAAACTAATCTTAACTAAGCTTTCAATCAATTTGAATTCAATTCATTGAATTAGGCTCACAACACCTCCAGACCCACCCCCCTATATACTCATGATGGGTTAGGACACATGCCACTACCAGAGAAAACAACAGATTCTGTGCTATGTGCATATATAGCATCTTCCTTTTATCTCTCACACTGTTTATCAGGTCTTATCACACATGATAAAGGATCATTTGGCACCAAAGTAACCGTTATTCCGGCCATTTGGGATTGAGCACAGGTAGTGTAAGGTTGCTTGGCCTTATATGACTGACATATTTATTTCCCTCCTCCCACAGCAAGCTCAATCAGATGCTAGTCAGGAACAGCTCATCGCGTGAGTAATCAACCTCTGGCTTAATTTGTTGTTTGTCTAAACATACTTTCTGATAGTGTATTTTGAAAACCGTAGATCTGTGAGTCACATTTGCTAGAATTACATTGGTATTGATATTTGTATGGAGTCATCTAAACATCGGGATAACAGTGGCATCTAGCATATTTAAAGCATTGTCTTGTGGTTTAGGTTTTGTGTAAGTCTTTGGGAGAAAGCAAATGATCAGGGATGGGGTGATGTGTCCTAGGGTTAACTACATCCTACGAATAATGTAAAGACATTAAGTAAACAATAAAAAACAGTAAATAGGTGATGGCTGGTTTAGAATTATTTCTCAAAATCATGGGCTATAACAATGCAAATGTTTGTGGCGGCCATTTTCTACGGGCACTTTCAAGGTGATGTAAAGTTCTGCCCTTCGCCCTCTCGTCCTTAGGTTGATGGAGAAGAACAAACAGATGTCTGACTTACAGGCTGAGCTTGTAGAGCTGAAGGAAGCGGTGGAACTCCACAAGAGGAAGAATAACGTAAGATGTTTTTTTGCACCCCACTGGTCATTTAAGAGGCTCTCTTGTAAGAATATATTTTCTTACTGACTATCCTGGTGCGTTTGTGTTTCTACATTAGAAATCCAAGCAGTCTAGTCCAAGCTATGGAGCCATATTGAAAGATTCCTGACTGTTATTGGTCTAATTGGTATAGCTGATAGAGCATTCTCCGTTTAAAAAAAAATCTAAATGAGGTATTATGAGATTTCATTGCTTCGTTATTTCAGCATCAAGCACGTTGGCTTGTGTACATCTTGTATAGTGGATTTTCTCTTGTTTCCCCATGAATTTGATATGGATAATTCCCATTGGTAATGGTAGCTTTCTTTCAGTCAAATGCAAAGTAAGAGTTGTGTCTTTATATTTGAAGTCCATGGTTGTTGGAATCAGTTCCTCTAAAATGAAGGTGTTGTTTGTTGGTTACAGTTTTATTTGCCATCTAGCTAGCTGACCAATGATAATGCAATAATTAGTTTATCGACGGGTGCAAACGACAAACATGCTGCTATCTATCAATTAAGAAGTAAATATACAGTATCTCAGCTAGAGTCTGTGTTGCAGAATCTTTTGTGAAGATCTTTACCTCTGCCCAGCAGCTGTTATTCCTTACATGCTGCCTGTTAATTATTCATGAGATTAGTTCTGTATGTATGGATGTAGTTGCTTCAGAACTTGCTTGGACACATCCTTGACCTACATGGATAAAATGAGGCATGTTTTAAATACTGTTATACACATAATGTTTTGTTTATATTTGATAATCAACAGATTTAATGTTAAGAAGGCTTTCCACTCCATCTGTGACTCTTTACATGCTATGTGTGCTAATTTCTGCTATTATTGGTTTGCATATGAAACCTCTGTGATTTAACAATCACGACAGTTTAAGGGTCAATACCTTTTTAAATCATTGCGTCATCAATGGCAGCAATACTTACACTACACAGCCAGACGTTCGTGGAGACCTGAACATTACACTCATTTGGGATTGTTGAAAAGGTATTCCAAAAACATGGAATAAGTTTAAAATTGAAATGAATAGTCTCCAGTCCGGAGCTTTGTTTCTATACTTCAACGGCTGGTGAATTTGGTTCTTCAAACAAAAGGCCTAAACTGGTCTGGAAAACTGTACATATCAAATCATTGGCAATGGAATTAGGCTAAATCAGTAATCCACATAGGGAATATGGGCCTTTTTAAATGTATTTTGATAACATTTTTAACAAAACAAAGGGACAGACTGAAACAGATTATTAGCAAGTTTCATAATTCTCAACTTGTTCTCAACCTAACAAAGCTCTGTAGATTTTATCAAAGCAAGTTTGCCTTGTATGATAAATGTGTGAGTCTGAATTCTCTTGTGATATGAACTTAAGATCACACTTCCACCTTCCAAGCAGGGCACATGTAAGCACAGAATATCAGTGTACTGTTAGTGTAGTATTTAGTCTGAACATTTCTGTAACTCTGTTTAAATGCTACTATTAGCTATTGAAATGCCTGGGTGAAAGAGTATAGGGGCCCCACATTTACATTTACATTTAGTCATTTAGCAGACGCTTTTGTCCAAAGCGCTGTACAATGTACAGGTTCCATTTTCAGGAACAAGGATTGAAGGTTACAGCGGAGAGAATTGAATTTCATGGGTGAGGTCTGTAATTATGGTAGGATGTGGAGTTTGTCAGAAAGCTAGGAAGGAAACCAAGTCAAGACAACAGGTTGAAATAGAAAGGCTGATTCAAGACAGGAAGAAGCAGTGGAAATGAGCAGATGATGAACAGAGAGAAGGTGTTGGTGTACTGCAGGCAGAGGTGAAGAGTAGATGATGAACAGAGAGAAGGTGTTGGTGTACTGCAGGCAGAGGTGAAGAGTAGACTGGCTATGCTAAGAAGGGCCGATCTCCTCAAACAAAAAAGGAAGAAGAAAGAACAAGCTAGGACTGCATTGTACAAGAATCAATTTAAGTTTGTGAAGTCTTTATTCACTTAAAAGAAAAAGATTTTCCGGATGTTTGGAACATATTAGCATGATTTGGCATCATATTCAGACCGTAAGCACAGAAGGCAGATACCTCTGTGTGGTATTTTTTGGACTTTGCTCATGCCTTTGGATCGGTGCCATAGTCTGTTGTGGAAGGCATTCAGTTACGTTCAGGTCCATGACAAGATTTCAGCGTTAGTCAACACATATGTGGAGGACATTCAGTTGTGCCTTAACACAAGTAACCACATCCTGGCAGAATTTGGGGATTGGAATCCTGGCTGGATGCACCATCTCACTGCATCTTAATGGGTGCGAGGGCTTCTTCAATTATAAGGGCATTTTTCTTTGGTACGAGAGGGGCAGAAAAGTGGACACCAGGCACCAAGTATTGGCAAATGGGGCAAAGCATGGGATTGGAGATTGCTGGCTAATGTTGGAAGGCAACTTCAAAACACTGCAAGTACAGTAATATGGAAGAGTAAAACAGCCTTGTGGTCAAAATTGGCTGTGGTCAAACATCTGGTCAATAATAGAATAATGGGTCTGGTATCAGTATTTCCTGACTAGGCTGACACTTTCTGAGAAGTTGCTATTCAAATCAGCATTGGCACCCTAAGGAAAGCAAGGAGAGTCATCTCAGGACCCATCATCAGATGTTCATATCTGAATTGAGAGCTTGAGAAAATGGCAACATGTTGACAGAGCTTCTATTAGAAATATCACCTAGATGCTAAGTTCAACTTCTGACCAGTCAGGACAGTATAGAATATGTGCAACACAGTGTCCCAAACTGCTCAATATTTGGAATTGGTGAAACTTAACGGCCAAAGTACATGCAAGGGAAGGGAAACACTCCCTTAGCCCCGCAATTTTCAAAGCGTTGAAGATTACGACTGGATTGGCTGTTGCTGGGTGAAATTTGTTTCTCAAAACTTTTCCCAACCTTTTCTGTTCGCCTCGCCCAATTCACTCTTGAATCACTGATGCCTGAATTAATTAAAAATTAACAGAACACAGAACTTTGCTTCACTTGCTTGTAATTTGGCTGAATGATATATTTATTACCAGCAGAGTCCTTGCATGAATTTCATAGTCTTTTTTGATAATGTTTCTAGCAAAGATATACCAAGAGCAATGTATGTGTACCACAGAACTATGCTGCAGAAGCAAAATTATAGTGTTGTGAATAGAGTTGCAAAGGGGCGAAAAAATTTCGGAACTTTCCATGGGAAGTTAAGCTCGGGAATTTGGGAATTTTTTTTTTGTGTGCAAAAGTTCGCCTATAACAGGGAACTTAAATGTAGTTGAAAACCAGACTAGGCAAGCCTAGCTCAGCTGGACCCTGGATTCAGCTAGTTGGGAACATTGTCTGGCAGATGTATCTGGCAGAAACCTAAACATATGACTCTCTGTTGTTTTTGAACATCTTTGTCTTTAGTACCTAGCATATTGATTACGTGTTACACTGAAGCCATGTTCATTTTAATACCAAGTTCATTTGTATACAGTAGGCTAACTTTTTACAGCAGTGAGAGTAGGATGTATGTATGTCCACACAAAAGTACACCATCACCTCGATCACTCACGGCTGTTGGGGTCC